>NC_039367.1:135646913-135855382 GCF_003573695.1 Papaver somniferum | reverse complement strand
TGCACATACATTCAAACCAATAAGAGGTAAAGGAGAAGAATCAATATGCAAAGGGTTAGACAAACCTCGCACAATCTCTTGTAGCACGGAATCCTCTTCATCCTTGAAAAATTCAAATGAATATTCACCTCTTGTATATCATGGTCCTCTATCAAACCTTGCAACCATTCTTCATCCGTTTTTGCCTTAACCAAAATCTCGGCATCAACATCTTCATTACAATTCTTTGCAAGCTCAATTGGGTCTTCCACAATATTGGTCATAATGGTTTCATTCTCAACATACTCCTATTTGTTGTAAAGTACATACTCCACTGTAGATTCAAGTCTCACCATAAGGAAATTTTTTAGAACACTCATTGCATCATCCTCAAGCTCTACCTTTTGAATAGGTGTTTGATCGTTATAAAGATCAATGCTCGAGTAAGCTACACTAGTGACATCATATTCCTTTTCATCTTCACCTTGATCGCAAAAAGACTCCATTGTACACTCCTCGGGGATGTCACCATAAATTGGTTCAAGCGATGTACTTTCATAGTCATCGTCACTATCATAGGTAACATATGATTGGCTACCACTTCCCAAAGATTGGTCTTTCGCAGAATTTTGTATGTCCTCTTTGTATTCTTCAATGCCTTGTCTTAAAATGGAAACACCTTTTTGAAGCTCTTGGAGTGATCCATCCAAATTTTGAAAATAGTGTTCCATTTGTTGGAAAAGCTCGTTCGACAAGGATAAAGTAGAATTACTTACTTCAGTATTGTTAGGACAATTATCTTCCCTTTGAATGGGTGAATGATCATAACTACGATCAGAAATTGAGCCAAACATACTATGAGCACATTCGGTCGATGAAATTGGTTCCATACTCGGTTGTCTACAAACTGACTCTATGCTGTCCATAAATTTTTGCATCTCATCTACCAAACTAGAAGAAATATGAATAGGAGCACAACTATTCTCCCCTCCTTGTGGTTGCTCACTTACATACCTACCATAAGAAGGTTGGTATGTATGAGAATAACTCAAAGGGTACGTAGAATATTGACCATAACCAAAGGATTGATTTTGATTGTATTCCCCGCAAGGATGATAGTTGTCATAATGTTGTTGAGGTTGATAACCGTACCCATTTCTCCAATATGCTCCGTTCATAGTAATTGGTACCCGAAACAAGAGTTCTCAAAACAAGGTTAAAAACCAGAAAATAAAAACAAAAACAAAATACAAAACAAGACTAAAAACAAAAATAAGAAACCAAAAACAAATGACAACCGCTGCCTCCCCGGCGGCGGCGCCAAAATTTGATCGCTGTCGTATGCGTCAAAAATAAATTACACTTTCTCACTACTCAAAATATATAAATAGCAAGGGTAAGAAAGGATCGTTCCCACAGAAAAGACTTGGGTTGTCAAGATGTTTCGGTTTCCTATATAAAACAACGAGGAATTTTCTGATTTTTATAAACTAATTTATACTAAAAACAAATAAAGCAAAGCAAAACACTCAAATCAAGATGTAAAGATATTGGTTAAGGATTTCGTTTTCATTCACTAACATGTTCTTGTCTTAATAACTAGAATTGATATTTAATCTCTCATTATCAAAAGCCCTAAGATACCTTGTCGAAAGAATATCCCACAATTTCCTCTTATCATCACACATACATGTAAAACGATGCAAGTATGAAATTCTACCAAAAGAATAACCTAACGCCTTGCGCTAATGACGTTCAATTCCCATGGAGCATTAAAATTCATGAAATTAGGCTAATCAATGCAATTGAAATACATTGCGGAAACAATTCGAACAAAGGTCGTGGTTCTCATATGATTACAAGGATATATCACTATAGGCTATAACCATATTTATGTTACTTGTGTTCAAGGATTATCGCTCGATGATTAATCGTAAACTAGCTATAGATATGAATATGAGTTCTACCAATTTGCGACTTGACAAAACAAATACTCAAATCATGTTGCAATACATCAATCCATCAATTAACTATTTCTAGTCATTAGGTTCATTAACTGAATCTCTAGAAAATATTCTACGTTCTTCATAATATTTCATTACTTCAAATTCATGGATCTTCCCAGCAGGATTCCACGGGTTAGTAATAAATATTCAACGAACGGGCATCTGAGCCGCTATCGAGTAAGCCCCGACCAAAATGGTGCAAGTGTATTCAGCAATAATGCACTAACGAGCACCTGAATGCCCGAACGAGCATTCCCAAATACAAAGGAACGATGAACCTATGCAAAATAGGAAGAAAAATAATAATAATAAAATATTAGCTAAGGCGCTAGGGGACTCGGCCCAGCGGCCGGCCAGTCATGTCGTGGCCAGTCCCAGGCCTAATTCTTCATTTTATCATATTTTTATTATTTTTCCTTGTTCTCATGAAAATCCCTCAATTTGAAAAAAAATCCTTCGTTTGAGGAAACTCCTCATTTTCATGGTGTTTCCTTCACACCAAGGAAATAATATAAAATTGGGGAAGGTGTCATGGGACCGAGTCTACTAGCCGGCCAGCTATGCCCTAGTTGTGTTCGGTCCCACACCTCATGATTCCTTATTATTTTATTATTATTATTTCCTTCATCTTATGAAACTCCTTAATTTCATGATATTTCCCTCAAATCATGAAAATAATATAAAATTAGGAAAGGTTCACGGGAACGGGCCACTAACCGTCCGACCATGCCCTTGCCATGGATGGTCCCACACGCCCCTTATTATTATCATTATTATTATATTTTTATTATTATTATTATTTATGAACAAGGTATAATATCAATGGAGGGCAACCTAACAACAAGCTGGGAACCAACTCCTTTTTGGATTGCCACACCAGCCTATGAAATAAAAATTTGGCTGAGCCAGAATTTGCGTCGTTGTTGACAAAACAGTTTTAGAGTCTCTTCAAGAAAGCAACTGTGTCCTCACCTAACTCTCCTAAAGCAGTGAAGGCCAAGATACCCAAATTGTATCCATGAGTCTGACACGTAGCTAAGTATTTGTTGCTTTTACGGAGAACAACTTTGGAGATAGCTTGACCTGGTGCAAAATATCGGAGATCAGTTGTGAAGGGAGAGACCCCTGTGACATCAAAGCAAGTATCTTTTCCACCCGTCGTTATTGAATATTAAAAAAATGGCTCCGGTTTCTCCCTCCGGCGATTTTTCTGGCGATTGAAAAACCAGAAAAATTCTCCAGAAGCCCCCGGGTTTGTCTTTGTTTTTGATTTCCTTCGTTTTCCCCTTTTCACCATAGCTTTTGATTTCCTTCGTTTTTGTCCCTACACCCCTTTGTTGCTTCCCAGTTTTAGTTTCTTTTTAGGGTTCCTCTTTTTCGTTTTTTTAGGGTTTTTCTTCATTACCATGTCGAGAAGTACCAGGTATTCCTTGGCTCGGTCTCATCCTGCCTCTGTTATCGCGCCCCTAGAACCTGATGTCCCATTGTCTTCTTCCTTTGGAGCTGGTCACGATGGTTTCTGCCATTGTCCCTTGAAGGGGTTTCATGGCTGTGGTGATGGTGTTAATGGGAGGGGATGCGTTAAGGGATCCTTCATCCAACATGTGCAGAACAAGCACTTCACTAATGACGATAACAAGGCGTTTTGCAGATACCTCATTGCTTCGAATTCCACTGTTTTTCAAGCCTGGGATTTTGTTCTTCGCCAGATGCGTATGTGGCTTTGCTGCAAGTGCTTGCACTTACATGCTTTTAAGTCGTCCTGCAAAGGTAAAGGCGGGTTATTGCATGGGGATGTTATTTCTGGACATGTAGATGATTCTGCATCTGTTATACACGGCTTGCCTTCACGTTTAGACATGCCTGCCACGACTGTTGCTGATTCACCATTGTTGGTTGTCCCTGTAGCTCATGAGTCCATTGAAGGTGCGTCTGATTTTACCCTTGAGCTGTTGCATTTGGTTTTTAAGAAACAGGTTACTACCGTCTCCTGTATTCCTCACCAATGCAAGCTTGCTTTCTCGAGAACACTCAAGCTTTGTCTTGATAGAGTTCTGGCCATCCCAGACAACATTTCGGCATGGGTTAGACTCCTTTTGCTTCCATATATCACACTGCAGGTCTACAGACCAAAGTTTTCAGCAGAAGTGAAGTCCGACATGAGAAGGAGATTGCAAGTCAGGGCCATTAACCAAGCCCTTTCAGATTGGAAAGAAGTCAGCAGTGGTTTAACGTTAGTCCACAAAACGATCCAGTAACCTGTACCTTTTCCAAAGCGACCTAAGAGTAAACAGGATGGTACCAATTTGAATGCTTGTAAGAAAAAGATCAGTTACGGGCATTTTTCGGCGGCAATTCGTGTTTTATCGTCCAGTGGTGTTGCTCTTCGCAATGAGTCCACCTTGTCGGAATTACAATCGAAACATCCAGCAGCACCCCCCCCTTTCGTTCCACCGAAGCCGGTTAGTATTGACTCCATTGTTGTTGATTCCAAGGCAGTTCTCAGTACCATGAAGAGTTTCCCAAGAGGAACCTCTTGTGGTCGTGATGGTTTGCGTGCACAACATTTACTGGATGTATTGAGCGGTGCGACATCAGTAGTGGCGGACGATTTGGTTGCTTCAATTACGGGGGTTGTCAATTTATGGATGGAAGGTAAATTACGCAGTGGTTTGGGTGAGTTCATTGCTAGTGCACCCCTTACACCATTGTTGAAGTCGGGTGGTGGTTTAAGGCTCAAAGACGTTGGTACTATCTGGCGCAGACTTGTCTCAAAGGTAGCTGCTTTCTCCGTGGGTAAGGCCATGACTTCTTACTTGGGAGATCATCAATTCGGAGTTGGTTTTCCTGTTGGTGGTGAGAGTATTTTACATGCTGTAAATAGCTTGCTGGAGTTGATAGGTCAGTCTGTTGGTTTGTTAATGCTACTTTTTGACTTCTCAAACGCTTTCAACATGGTAAGCAGGACTCATCTCATTGAGGAAGTTCGACTCCACTGTCCAGGTATTTCACGTTGGGTTGAGTTTTGTTATAGTAGGCCTGTTAGACTTTATTATGACCAATACATTCTGTCCTCGGCCCTTGGTGTTCAACAAGGGGATCCTATCGGTCCGTTGTTGTTTGCCTTGACTCTTCATCCGCTTGTGAAATCCATTGCTTCTCAGTGCAAACTTGATTTGCATGCTTGGTACCTTGACGATGGCACTATCATTGGGGACACTCTCGAGGTGTCTAAGGCTTTGAATATCATTGAGTCTGAGGGGCCGGCTAGAGGTTTACATCTTAATATAAAGAAAACAGAGGTCTTTTGGCCTACCTCTGATCCTAGAAGCTTTGATGTGGACGTTTTTCCTCAGGATATTAGCAGGCCTTCTAACGGGGTTAAACTCTTGGGGGGGGGGGGGGGGGCAATGAGACTAAATATGGACTTTATTAGCAATATGGCGGTTGCTAGAGTTCATAAAACTATCCAGCTAATGTCGTCCATCAAAAAACTCAAGGATCCTCAGAGTGAGATGTTATTACTTTGCAATTGTACCGGAGTGTCTAGATTGTACTTTGCTTTGTGTACTACCAATCCTGCAACTTTACAACATGCCACAGAATTATTTGATGATCAGTTATTTAAGTACTTGAGACTATTGGTCACGGGAGATGTGACAGGTTTTGGGACGTTGCAAAAGCGTATTGCTACTCTCCCTATTAAGGATGGTGGATTTGGTATTTATACTATGGCAGACACCCAGAACTATTGTTACTTGGATTCTCAGAGTCAAACGGTTTCAGTTCAGAAGGTGATTCTTGGTAATCTATTTTCTTCAGACAAAGGTTCTGCTTATCAGTCGGATCTTCAGAACTTCATCCAGGTATGTGGTTTACCTTCTAATTATTGTGTTGATGATACTACCCCCCCTTCTATGCACTCCCTGGAAGTCACCTATTTTGACGCAATTAAGAAGCAAATCCCAAACCAATTTTCAATGTCTGTAAGAGATTCTGTTCTGTGGCAATACAACCGTGTTAAGCATGCTCAAGATTACCTGTTGGCCATACCTATTAGTGGTCTGAATCAATGCCTTGGTCCTAGAGAGTTTCGTGCTGTTGTTTGTTACCGTCTTCGTATTCCCTTGTTTGTTGAAGGAGGTATGTGTTCTAGATGTAATAGACCTATGGATATTTTTGGGGATCATGCTCTTCACTGTGCCAAGGATGTTGGGATCAAGTTTCGACATGATCATGTACGTGACATTGTTGTTGACATTTGTTGCAAAGCTAGTGTGCTTGTGCTAAAAGAGACGGCTCTTGAGATTCTCTCTGATGATAATAGAGACTTACGGCCAGCTGATGTTCTTGTTCATAATTGGGAAAATGGCCAAGATGTTTGTATGGATGTTACAGGCATCTCTCCCTTCACAGGCGATGGTGTTCGCGCTTTTGTCCCAGGTCAAGCTATTGCCAATGCTGTTTTGCGTAAACGCAATAAATACTTGGATCAGTGCACTTCTCACGGTTATGGGTTAGGGGTCCTAGCCTTTACCACGTTGGGGGAACCTGGGGATGATACTTTGTGTTTTTTTAAGAGATTGAAAAATTGTCTAGTTAGTAATGATGTCGGTAGAGGTGTTGAGAAATTTCTTTTTTATAGACTAGGTGTTGCTATTCAAAAGGGATTTGGTACTCAGCTTGTTGCTAGGCTACCAACAAAGGTCATGTACGATTCTATCGATTCATTTATTATATTATTAAAGAGGTTAGGTTTTTATTATTTTTATTATTATTATTATTTTTTTATTACAAAGATTGTCACCCGGGGCTTTTATATATATATATATATATATATATATATTATTATTATTATTTTATTTTTTTATTGAATGAGCCACTCAGGGCATTTTATTAGCAAGACGACAATGTGTATATTACAAGTCAGTAGAAGGCAACCGAGCAACAAGCTTGGCGCCAACACCTTCTTGAATAGTAATACCTAGCATATGGAACAAAGAACTGCCTATTTTGTAATTAGCATCGTGACTGACTAGGCAGTTTCTCAACCTCTTAAGAAATATAACCAAGTCATCTCCCAATTCTCCCAGGGTAGAAAAAGCTAGTGCCTTGAAACCATAACCATGTGCAGTACACTTATCTAAGTATTTTGTACGCTTACGACTCACTGCTGCAGTGATGGCTTGACCCGGAGGAGAGTTACGTGTTCTGGAAGTAGTGAAAGGTGAAAATACGATGACGTCAAAACATACATCTTTACCGTCCTCCAAGTTATAGACGATGATATCGGCCGGCTTGAGTTCTTTGTCAGAGTTTGAAAGAAACCCTAAAGAGACTTCTTTACGAGCCACAACACCTGACCTGTAACATATGTCAAGAAGAGCGCCACGAGCCATGTCATGTCTGAATTTTGAACCCACTTCACTTGCACAATGGACTGCATGGTCTGCATAAATATCCATCGGCCTGTTACACACGTAACACCTGCTATCTTCCTCAAAGAAGGGGATGGCAAGCCTGTTTTAAGAATGGATTGGAACTGTCTTGGTGTGACAGTTTGGTTCAGTCCAATGATAGGAACTGCCTTAAGAAAATCCATTGCATGTTCACGCCTGTTACATTGCCAGACTAGCGATTCTCGTTCATTTAGGTTGAAGCTGGCAGGTAAGTGTTCCTTAACAGCGCCAAAGTATAGTGCAACCAATGATTTCATGGGATGAGGGGCGGCATCAATGACGCTGGAAATGAAAGCAGGTGATACACAATCTTGAGTGAATGATTGAAGAGTTAGTACGTAACTAGGACTGAGGTCAGCAAGCGGTGAGAGTTGTAGAATGGTTTCCTGCAGATGTTTAGTCTGAGAATGAGAAGCCAAATAGAAATACTTCGAAGTATCTGCCATAGTATAGATGTCGAACCCTCCATCCTTAATTGGAAAGGTGGTTAAACGTTGTTGGACTAAGCCAAACCCAGCACCATCTCCTACCGTTAGCCACCACAAGTATTGTTAGCCGCCGCAAGTATTAGAGTAGATGCTTGTCATAAATTGTAGAGGAAGCTTGCAGATGAGTAGGGCAGGTGGTGCGCATTGCGAAGTAGAGTCTAGAAACCCCAGCACAATTTCTCAGTAGCAGCAACTCATACTGTGGATCGTGTAGTTGTTGTACTTTCTGCATCAACTGGATGGTTTTATCCACTCTGTGAAGAACAATATCACTGCAATATTGAGATTCTAAGCTAACAGGGCCGCCTAAGAGTTTTACACAACTTAATGGCCTTCCAATATCTCTTGGGAAGACACCCTTTTGACTGCATCTTGGATCTGGTGATGGCCAGTAAATTTCAGTCTTCTTGATGTTCAGTTGTAGTCCTCGCTTAGGCCCTTCCATATGTATGATGTTCAAAGCCTTAGCTACCTCCATTGTATCGCCTGCGATGGTGCCATCATCCAGGTACCATGCATGAAGATCTAGCTTACATTGATTAGCAATCATATTGACGAGAGGTTGTAATAATGTTAGAGCAAATAATTGGGGACCAAGGGGATCACCCTGTTGCACGCCTTGAGCTGATGAGAGTATGGAGTCATTATAATAGAGCCTGGAAGGCTTTGAATAGCAAAACTTTACCCAGCGAGATATGTCTGGGCAATAAGTTCTAACTTCTCTAATCAATGTGGATCTTTCTACAAGGTTGAAGGCATAGCTGAATCTATGAGCATCATAGTATTAGTATTGCACTCACCTTTCATCTCTAGCATCCTATTTGCAGCATGCAATATGGATTCACCACCACATGGCACACCCACTCCAAATTGATATGTGCCAAAATAAGGAGCCAAGTCTTTACAGACGACAGTTGCAGCAAGCTTGGAGCAAAGTCTCCTCCATATCGTGCCAACGGCAATTGGTCGTATGCCACCACCCGGTTTGAGTAGTGGAGTTAATGGAGCGCTTGCAATGTACTCGCCTAGTATAGAAGGACATTTCTCATCTAACCACAAATTGATTACACCTGCAATAGAGGTTAAGAGATCTTCACCAACAGCTGCAACAGGACCACTCAGGGCATCTAGTAGATGTTGCGCTCTAAGGTCATCTCTGCCACATGAGGTGCCCTTAGGGAAACTTTTGATAGCAGACAGAACTTGTGCAGCGTCTACTGATAAAGCAGGAGCATTGATGTCCTCCGCAGGAATTGAAGGTGGTGGAGCTTGTGGGTGTTTCAGTTGGAGGTCGTATAATGTGTCAGGTGTAGGAGGGGCTAGTCCATCTGAGGAGAGTATGCGAATGGCTGCAGTACAATGGCCGTATGTTAATTTCTTCCTGTAGGCGTCCACATTGGAGTTCTTTTTCTTCTTCTTGCCACTGAGTTGTCTTTGCTTGTCATTCTGGCTAGAAGATGTGAGTAACCGCTGAGCCAGAATGCTGCATCTATTGGGTTCTCTCCACTGAGCCAATGATTGGTTGATTGCAGCAATTTGAGGCTTCTTTCTGTTGCCAGATCGTTCTTCAGTCGAACTCTTTGGAATGTAGAGGTTTAAAGTGCACACAGGAAGTAATAACAATTGCAACCAGGACTCCACATTAGAAGGGTTTGCAACGACTTTGTCTAATGCTGCTTTTAGGGTTCGAGAAAAGTTCAGTCTGCATGATGGAGGTATACTTACAGTGGTGATTATGCGTTTCTGAAAAATACAGTTAAGTAATTCCACTGTAAGGCCACAATCCTGAGCATTCTGTGAATCATTAATTGGAGGGTTATTAGGATCTGGAGGTTTCTCAACCCCATGAATTAGAAAATCAATTTTACCCTCATTGTATGGACCAGGGATTATGTATCCAGGTTGATGATTACAACATGATTTCTTCCAAGCATGAGTATGCAGGCATCTGATGCAGATCCACATCTGCATGGCATGCAGACTCTTTTCGCAAGCAAAGTAGCAGTTAAAGTTGTTGCATATTCTATCCCTGCATTTCTATTTGTCATTATCAGTGGGAAAGTGCTTATCATGTAGGTGTTTGTAAATCGCACTTTTAGCGTACCCTCTGCCAGCAACACCTCCCCCGCATCCATCATAGTTCTTGAATGTACAAGGAATTTTGTCACTTTGAGATGAAGTAGATGGGTGTTGGGAATATATGTGTTCGGTGTCTTGAGATGTGTTTTGGGGGTTTGAAAGAGAGCAGTCGTTGTGGTAAGGAAAAGGAGATGCATTGTCATGTGGAGGCACAGTTGAAGATGAAGCATGGTCGTGTGGTGTTGAAGTTGAAGATTTCCTGGATCGTGTTGTATGCATAATGGATGAAGATAACCGGCGTAACTGCCCTAAATTGAGAGAAAATCCAGACCAGTATAGAGCGTCATATGCTAGGAGCTAACAAGACGAATTGAAATGGGCCACGAAGGCTTTTATTAAAAATGAAACATACGGAATTTACAATGATTTGGCAGGGAGACGCGCAACAAGTTGCGCCCCAATGCCTTTTTGAATAATGATGCCTAACCTGAGGAAAATAAAACTGCCTAAATCATTATTAACATCATGACTTGCCATGCAGTTCTTCAATCTTTTCAAAAGGATTGTAATGTCTTCGCTCAATTCCCCCAATGTCGTAAAGGCTAAAACACCGAAACCGTACCCATGAGCAGATAACAGATCAGCGTATTTGTTGTATTTGCGTGTGATAGCAGCAGAGATAGCGTGGCCCGGCGTGAAGGCACGGTTTACTCCTTTGGAAAATGGTGAAACACCAGTGACGTCGAAACAAATGTATTTTCCATTCTCCCAGTTATATATCATGAGATCTGCCGGTTTGAGAGGGATGCTCATGTCAGATGTAAGGCCCAACGACGCCTCTTTTCTTGCAGCTACTCCAGCTTTATAGCACAACTCCACAAACAGGTCCCGTACCATATCATGGCGATATTTAAGACCCACTTCACTGGCACAATGGATGGCATGGTCCCCAAACCGATCCATAGCCCGATTACAACTTAAACAAACACTATCTTCTGCAAATAAAGGTATACCCAAGCGATATTGCAGTACTGACCTGAATTGCCGTGACCCTAAGGACTGATTAAGCCCGCTGATAGGGATTTCCTTTAGGTAATCTTGTGCATGCGGCTTCTTATTGCACTGCCATAAGATAGAGTCGCGTTCGGACATAACAAAGGTAGATGGTATCTCTTTCATAATAGCATCATAATAACGAGTTGCCAGTAAATGCATGGTCTGTGGGGCGACTTCGTTAATGTTGAAAGTTGAAGGAGATAAACCACATACGCGAATGTAATGATCCAGCGCTGATTGAAAGTGGGGGCTAAGGCCAGGCGTACCGTGAAGGATTTGGCTCTGCAGTTGCTGTGTCTGGAAGCAAGAGGCTATATATCCATACTGAGTGGTGTCATGCATAGTATAGATGCCTAAACCACCGGCTCTGAGTGGGAGAGTTGCAATCCGTTGTTGGAGCTGTCCGAAACTAGCACCATCACTCGTAATCAAGTACTGTAGGAACTGGGTAAGGTGCTTGTCGTAACGCTGTTGTGCAGCCTGCATGTACTGGGGTCTTGTTGTGTGCATTGAAAAGTATAATTTTGAGACGCCGGTACAGTTTTGAAGTAGCAGAAGTTCGGCCTGTGTCTTACGGATTTTTTTGACACAGTCCATCAGGTGCAACGTCTTGTCCACACGGTACTGAATAATGTTGCTGCAAAACAAATCATTTAAACTTACTGGTCCACCAAGTAAACTGACGTCATTCTCCGGCGTGCCTATTGATGAAGGAAATACGTCTGCACACCTTAGGTCAGGGTGTGGCCAAAAGATCTCAGTCTTCTGTACATTTAATTGCAGACCCCTTGCAAGTACCTCCTGACGTAAGATATTGAAAGCTTTCGGCACCTCCGTTGTCTCTCCTACCAGTGTTCCATCATCCAAGTACCATGCGTTCAGGTCTAGTTTACACTGTTCAGAGATTTTGCATAGCAATGGGTAGAGAGCTAGAGAGAACAATGGGGGGACGAGTGGATCTCCCTATTGAACGCCCTGTGTTGAGGATAAAGTGTGTTCGTTGTAATAAAACTTGGCAGGTCGTGCATAGCATAATTCCACCCACTTAGCAATGCTAGGACATCGCTCAGGTACTTCATTGATCAGAATAGACCGACTAACTAAGTTGAATGCGTTAGTAAAATCAATAAGCAACATAGTCTTGTCATTGTTGGTACCTTGCAATTCCATAAGTCTATTCAGCGAATGTAGAATACCTTCTCCTCCACATGGCGTGCCAACTCCAAACTGATGATTTCCGAGATAACGAGTCATACCTTTAAGCACCGCAGATGCTGCTAGTTTAGAACACAATCGGCGCCAAATCGTACCTACTGCGGTCGGGCGAATACCTCCACCAGGTTTAAGCAGTGGTGTTAATGGTGTGCTGTAAATATACTCTCCAAGGGCTAGTGGACACTGGCCGTTCAACCAAAAATTTGCTACTACAGTGATGGAAGCCAATAGTTCATCTGCTACTGTAGATGCAGCGTCACTCGTTGCATCTAGCAGGTTCTGAGCACGCAGGCCATCTCTCCTGCAAGATGTTCCTTTCGGAAAGCTTTTTAGGGCTCTTACCACAGCCTAGACATCTACAATAACAGCTGCAGCAGTTGGGTTACCAGCAGGGATAGTAGGCGGTCGCGAATACGGGTATTTCTGCATCAGTTCCGCAAGGGTCTCAGGGGTTGCAGGTGCAACACCACTGGATGACAAGATACAGATGGCTGCAGTGTAATGTCCTCCCTCCAGCTTCTTCTGGAAAGCCTCTACATTGGTTTTGGCTTTCCTGGCATGCTGAGGTTCTTATTGCTATGTTGCTGCTGTTGATTCTGTCGAGCCACTTCCAACAGGTGTTGAACTATATTGGCACATCCATTAGGTTGTCCCCATTCTACCAGAGCCTTGTTGATGGCAGCAATCTGCATCTTTTTCCGCGTACCGGATCTTGCTTCACTGGCGTTGTTAGGGACATATAGATTAAGAGCGCACACAGGTAGCAGTAACAGTTGAATCCATGGGAGAAATTCATTGGGTTTTGCTATCACCTTGTCAAGTGCTGATTTCAGTGCTCTGGAGAAATTCAACCTACACGGGGGTGGTATGCTGGCTGTTATTTTAATTTTCTTATGATATACCAAGTCGAGGAGTTCTAGTGAAAGTCCCAGTGATTCATCAGGAATGCCAACATTGGTGGAAGTTGAAGCGGAATCTGATGCTTCCCGTGGTTTGTTGATGCCATGAATCAAAAAATCTGCAGCCCTGCCATTGTATGGTCCTAGTAATATATTACCCCCATGAGTTCGACATGGACGCTTCCATGACTGCACTTTCATGCAATCACCACAGAGCCACATCTCCATCATAGTTAGTAGGCGCTCCCAAGCCTGGTAAACACCTAAGTGGGTACCAATTCGTTCCTTACATACCATTAAGGTAGCCTGAGAAGGCCAATGCTGATCCTTGATATGCCGGAGAATGGAAGTTTTTGCATACCCTCGTCCGTTGTATCCATCTTGGAAATCATCAAAATGCTTGAAAAGGCAGCGAGCCATTGTGTCTTCCACTTGACTATGCCTCCTTTCACTGTCATGCCCATCGTCATCTGATGGAAGAGGTTGTGAAGAATATGATCGCTTGCTTCTTGGCATTGCAGTGTCAATGAAACTGCAATAACCGTTTCTCAGAAGTTAGGGCAAACTAGAAGAAATCGGCACCAAACTATCTCATACGGTTGGGAAAAAAGAGGCGAATTCAATAAAACACAGTATGAAAAGTTTTGGAAGTGTTAGGCTGTGAAGATTACGGTATAATAATAGCATTTACAACTCAGGTTTTCAGTCGCCTGGGTTTTCGCCGGAGTTTCTCTCTCCTGCGGTATTATTATTATTATTGTTTTATTTAAAAAAAAAACAAAAGTTTGATTACACTGGGTTTGATGGCAGGTAGCCTAGCAACAAGGTATGATACATTTCAGTAGCAGGTAGCCTAGCACCAAGCTAGGCACCTACACCTTTTTGAATCACGATACCAAGTCTATAAAAAAAAGAGTTGGAAAACTTGTAATTAGCATCACGGATAAGGAGACAGTTGCGCAACCTCTTTAAGAATGCATTCATTTCATCACCCAATTCACCCAAAGTGGAAAAAGCTAGAACTTGAAACCCATATCCATGTGCAGAACATGTCTCCATATATTTGTTATGTTTCCGAGTGACTGCCATAGAGATAGTCCGACCTGGTGTGAAAGATGTAGTGCTGGCGGTAGTAAAGGGTGAAACACCCGTAACATCCATGCATACGTCTTTACCATCCTCCCAATTGAGAACAAGAAGATCTGCAGGTCGAAGGGCAGTACTTGTGTTTGACGAGAAGCCTAGTGACACCTCTTTCCGTGCAACTACACCAGCTTTATAACACATGTCTCCGAAGACATCTTTTTCCATGTCATGTTTATACTTTTTCCCAACTTCTCCAGCATAGTGGACAATGTGGTCTCCAAAAACATTCATGGCTCGATTGCAACAAGAACATGCACTGCCATCCCTAAACAAAGGAAACCAAACTGATACATAAGCACAGACCGGAATTGTAGAGGTCCAATGGCTTGATTAAGACCTTGAATAGGAATAGCCTTGAGGAAGTCTGTAGCATGTGGTAATCTGTTGTTGTGCCACAAGGTCAGGTCACGCTGTGTCATAGTGAAGTTGATGGGTACATTATCCTTGACGACATCAAAGTAGATAGCTGCCAGTTTCTTTATATATTAGGGGCAGCGAGATTGATGTCAAAATTAAAATTAATAATCCCACGAGACTGAGTGAACGATTGTAAAGCATGCTGGTACCTGAGGCTGGAGTCTAAAATTGAAGGTTGTTGTAAGATAGTGCTTTGGAGGTGTCGAGTCTGAGTGCAAGAAGCAAGAAAGCAGTACTTCCTGGTATCGGCCATGTTGTAAACGCCTAAGCCACCGTCTTTGGTTGGCAGTGTAACCAAGCGCTATTGGAGTAAGCCGAACCCTGCTCCATCTCCCACGATAATATTCCGCAAGTACAACATTAAGTGCTGATCATAATAAGTTGTCGCACTCTGAATAGCAATGGGATGGGTGGTCCGTAAGGCTAAATACATCCTGGAAACACCACTGCAGTATCGCAAGAGTAGCAACTCACATTGTGGATCACGCAAGGACTTAACTCTGTCCATAAGATGCACTGTCTTCTCGACTCTGTCCTGAACTATGTCTCTGCAGTACTGCATATCTAAGCTGACTGGTCCGCCTAATAGCTTTATTCCAGTATTAAGTTTCCCAATGGCAGAAGGAAAGTTTCCTGGTGTATCTCTTCTAGAATCGTAAGATGGCCAAAAAATCTCAGTCTTGGTGATGTTCAGATGTAGACCTCTCCGTGGGCCATCTTCTTGAATGATTTTGAGGGCTTTGGCGACCTCCAAAGTATCTCCTGCTATAGTCCCGTCATCCAAGTACCGGGCATGCATGGCTAGCGAGCATTCAACAACAATCTTCTCAGCAATAGGGTGTAAAGCCAAGGCAAATAACATGGGACCAAGGGGATCACCCTGCTGTACTCCTTGGGCAGATGAAAGGGTTGTATCATTGTAATAGAGTCGAGCAGGTTTTGAGTAACAAAACTCGATCCAACGGGAAATGCATGGACAGTGAGCTCTAGCTTCTCTAATAAGAGTAGACCTGTTAACAAGGTTGAATGAATTAGAGAAGTCGACAAGCAACATTGTCATAGTATTTTCATCGCCTTTCAACTCCAAAAGCCTGTTAGCAGAGTGCAATATTCCTTCACCTCCACAAGGTATACCAACTCCGAACTGGTATGTACCAAGATAAGATGTTATATCCTTAGAGACCGCGGTAGCTGCAAGTTTGGAGCACAACCGACGCCAAATAGTGCCTACAGCTATGGGTCTTATCCCTCCACCAGGTTTAAGTAAGGGGGTTAGTGGTGCATTTGCGATAAATTCACCAAGAATTGGTGGGATCATACCTTCTAGCCGTAAGTTAACAACCCCTGTGATAGATTGCAAAAGTTCATCTGCCACCGCAGCCGCAACCCTACTCATCGCATCTAAGAGATGTTGTGCTCTAAGACTGTCTCTCCCACATGATGTTCCTTTAGGAAAACTTTTCAAAGCAGTAAACACAACATTGACATCAACAGTTAAAGCCGGAACTGTAAAGTCCTCTGCGGGGATGGAGGGAGGTGGTGCATATGGGTGTTTCTTCTGTAGATCATCCAAGGTGTCCAGTATGGCAGGTGCAACACCATCGGAAGATAAAATGTGTATGGATGCTGAAAAATGGCCACAACCAAATTTTCTCCTACAAGCTTCCAGATTGGGGTCTTTCTTTTTCTGCTTCTTAATGGACTACCTTGGAAGAAGTGTTGGCTGTGAGAGCAGTTTATGAATCATTGCAGAGCATCCATTAGGTTCATTCCAAGTCTGAATAGCCTGGTTAATTGCGGAAACCTGAAGCCTTTCCCTATTGCCAGAACGTTCCTCAATGGCGCATTTTGGGACATATAAATTCAAAGTACAAATAGGAATAAGTAATAATTGCAGCCAAAGAAGTAAATCTGTGGGATGTGCTATTATCTTGTCCAAGTACGCCTTCAATACACGAGAAAATTGTAACCTGCATTGTGGGGGTATACTCACAATAGTAGTAACACGCTTCAGGAAAGCTAGATGGAGCATCTCAACTGTGAGTTCGATTGCGTCATTTTCATGGTTGCAAACATCAAGTTCAACTGTATAGGCTGCTGGCTTCGATGTCCCATGGATGAGAAAATCTGCCTCATTATTACCATTAAGTGGACCAGAAACAATGTCAGCAGGGTGAGATTTATCCATACAAGGTTTTTTCCATGAATGAATCTGAAGACATTTTATACAAAGACACATTTGCATACAACCCAGGTGGGTACTCTCCCATGCATCAAAACAGGCTACATTGGTTTGTATCCTCTCCCTGCAAACATTTTTAGCCTCCTTAGTAGGAAAGTGTTTGTCAGTAAGATGCTTGTAAATTGCGCTCTTAGCATAACCCCCTCCCCTAACACCACCACCACAACCATCGAAGCCTTTGAAACGGCACGGAACTTTACCACTCTGTGAAACTGCGGGTGGAAAATGCGATGGAGGTACGAGCGAAGAAGGACATGGTGATGTAGAAAGAGCACCTCATAAAGCATTAGACAATCCACCTGAGGAAGACGATACATCGGATGACAATCTAGTTCTTGGCATAGTATTATCCCCATGTGAAGATGATATGGAAAACTCCAAGCAGCTGTCTTCAACTCCAGTTGTGCAACCAATAAAGTTTCTAGAAGGGAACTGTGTAGACCTAGTCACTATAGGCAGTATAGTGCAGAGAAAAACCAAATCCAAGTATAAGAATTAGAGTTTAGGGTATGGGATTTTAAGATTTCAAAACCAATGAAAACTTAAAATACCATACAACGAAACACCAAATAAACCTTCACTGCATAAAGAAAATCCACAGAATCTCCTATACAACCACTCAAAAACCCCAATTCAGTGTCCAAATTACAAACCACCACTGAATTAGCTTCTTCACACGATACAGACTAAAAACAAACCAACCCCAGATTCAATATCAACAAATTCTCCAGTCGACAAACCCCTGCCTCTAAACACCTCGCCACAGAGAAAGAGATGACAAAACTGTAACTCTCAAAACCACAAGTTCAACCCACAAACTTCTGTATTACATAAAAGAAAAACAGAAGAAAATCCAAAAGCTACTTCAACCAGCTAACTTCTGTACTACACCACGAGTTATAAGGAATCCTTGCTACTGCTACAAAACTCTCAAAATATTGCTTCTCAAAGAAAAAGAAAAAAATCTTAATGTACAAGCAAAACTTGGCTGGAACTAATGTTTTCTCAAAGAAAGAAAGAGAGGAATTGGAAGTATTACACCCCAAAAATTGTTAAACCAACACAAACCCAGAAATAAAAATCACCAATTATTCACATAAGGAACCAAAATACAAAACCTTAAATCGAATTTCAATCAACACCTTCAAACAAATCTGGTAAATCAAACACAAACAAAAATTGAAGAAACCACTTACTGAAGAACAATTGGTGTTGCAAATCCTCAACAATAGACAACTCCTGTAACATATTAGAATTGTAATAGTTGAGAACTAGGTAATAAAATGCCTCCCTCGCAACCAAACCTCAATACCCAACACAAATTCAACCTCAATTTCACTTAACAGTCAATCGGAACGAAGAAAACCTCGCTTTCACATAAACACCTCTTTCAAACCAAACAAAACCCCAATCAATTCAACTAACGACAATCACTTAGAGAAAAGGTGGTGAGAATCCTCAAACAGAAACACCTTAGTCACCAATCGAAAAATTCGCACAAAGAAATTACAAAATAAAAACAGAACCCTAAACTCCAAACAAAGAAAACCTCTCTACGAACTGTGAAAAACGGTACTTCAGAATCCTAATTGAATCACTAACACAAGAGAAACGAAGAAAACTACAAAAGAATCTGGTAATTCAATCACCAAAGAGAGAATTTTGATGTTGAACAAGAGGAAAAAACGAGAGGAGAAAACGAGAGAAAAACCTCCAAGCCTTTCTTTCTGAGAAAAAAGCCGCAGGAACCGAGCAAGCACCATCCCATAATCAAAGAGGCACTCAAGAAGAAAGGAAAGAATGAAAAAATGACTTGTTGTCGCGTTGATCATTCATCATCTTTTATCGTAGAATAAGAATCAGTCTTCTTTCAGCAAGTTGCATGAAACTCTCGACTTTGATCACTAACTAAACTCATAAGATAAGACTTCTTCTTTTGTACGCTCGGTTCACTAGGTTTTATACCACTTCAACCTACAGAAAAAGCACTTCGGTGCGCCCCGGTTCGGATTGTTCTCTGCCACTCGGTAACATTCAGTCCCCCACCCGTTCAAGTCGCCGAAAGGGAGAATAACAAAAATTAATTTGAAGGATCAAAAGATTTTATTTGCCGCCATTCTGATGCACAAAGAATATCTCAATCTATAATGAAGAAATGATAGTAGCTGGTTGTTTTATAGGTTTCACTCTATTCAGTTGAAAGAGTTTAGGTCAGACTTTTAAAGCAACCTTCGACGCAAGAATGGAGGCTATTCAAGAAGAATTGCAGCAAGTTCCGAATCCTAACGAAGTCGTTCTTCTGGAATCGAAAGAGCAAGAGCGATTACTTAGGATCAGCTTGCAAATTTGTGGCACCATAGTGGAATCACTACCAACGGCACGCTGCGCACCTCAGTGTAAAAAGACGGTGCAAGCCTTGTTATGCCGAAACCTAACTGTTAAGTCAACAACGTTTCTCAATGCCATTTCTTCCCGTCGCATTAGTCTTCAGAACGAAATAGTGACAGGTTTTCATGTCTCCATGAGTGAAATATTTGTCCCTGGGTCTACGTCGAAAGCTTCTATCGTAGAACTCATTCGAGAGGGCTTGGTAGTCTTAAGAAAGGTTCGAGTCTAATTATCATATCACACTAAGAAGTGACTCCTATAGAAAGCTTCCGAACTAGGCAAGAACAAACCTACTTAGATATTGTAAGGGCGAGGTTTTATCCGCCAACGCTTTGTTACCGGCCCAGGCTCCTACTTCCTTGACGGTCCATATCCGACGCCAAATGCCTGAAAATTCTCTCTGCAAGCTTCGTGGCACTGATCCCCGCAAACATTTTTCATCTCTTGATTTCTAGTGAATCCTTTTCCCATTCTTTCTTGGTTGGCAAATCCAACCGGTGATTTCCTGATTTTGAGAAGGAAAGTCTCTCTCCCAGGGTAGTTAAAGAATGAAGCTAAACCAATGATTTTGATAGAAAGGCTCTTCCACACAATCACTCTTTCTGATGTTGCGGAACCATGGCAATTAGGATCTCAAGATGAAGCTTGACCTATGATGCAAGGAATCATGGACTTACATCACGATATCTTTTTCTTTCTTATTCTGATTTTGGTGTTCGTATCATGGATGTTGGTTCGCGCTTTATTATTATTATTTGTTTTTATTATAATAATATTTTTATTATATAAAAAAACATAAGTCTGATTACATAGGGTCGGATGGCAATCTAGCTACAAGCTGAGCCCCAACTCCTTTTTGAATAACCATACCTATTCTATGAAATAAAAACCGACCAATGTCAACGTTTGCATCATTGTTGGCAATGCAGTTCTTAAGTCTCTTCACGAAAGCCATTGTGTCCTCTCCAAGTTCACCTAAGGTAGTGAAAGCAAGGACTCCAAAGCCATAACTGTGTGTTTCAAAAACATCAAGGTACTTGTTTCGTTTGCGAAGAACGGCTTTAGCAATTGCTTGACCCGGAATGAAAGTTGGATTGTCACTTGTGAATGGGGAAACAATCGTAACATCGAAGCATGTGTCCTTCCCGTTCTCCCAGTTATAAACAAGTAAGTCGGACGGCAAAAAAGTATTGTTCCCAACTGTCCGGAATCCAAGGTCCACCTCTTTTCTTGCCGGAACATTTGCCCTGAAGCAAATGTCTATGAAAACATCGCGCGCAAGATCGTGTCTGAATTTCTTCCCAACTTCGCTGGCACAATGTAATGCATGGTCTCCGAATTTTTCCATATCTATGTGGCAACAGGTACAACGACTATTCTCAGGGAAAAGTGGAATACCTAGGCGATAATATAACATGCTTCGGAACTGTCTAGGGCCAAGAGTTTGGTTCAAACCGTCTATAGGTATAGCAAGAAGGTAGTCCAGAGCGTGATTCATCTGATTACTCCGCCACAAAGCACTGTCCCGTGCAGTCATTTGAAACTTAGTGGGGATATGCCTCTTCACAACTTCAAAATAGTTCACTGCCAAGGAATGCATGTACTGCATGGAAGGAGGGGCAGTAACGTTAAAGTTGAATGAAGAAGTGGTGAGATCACAGTCCTGATTGTACGTCATCAAGGCTTGCTGGCATGCTGGACTAGGATCTGCAAGGAGGTTGTTGCGTAAGATGATCTGTTGGACCTGTTGCGTTTGAAACTGAGACGCCAAGTAACAATAATTTACCTTGTCAGTCATGGAGTAGATTCCGAGACCTCCATCTCTGATGGGGAGGGTCGCCAGTCTGTATTGCAGCGGACCAAAGCCTGCACCATCGGCTGTAATTAAATGCCGCAAATAAAGATATAAATGATTGTCAAACTGGACTGTAGCTTCTTCCAATGCAGCAGGACATGTAGTGCGCATAGTAAAGTATAATTTGGAGATCCCAACACAATTACGTAGTAAAATAAATTCTCTTTGAGGATCTTTTAAATACCTGACAGTGTCCATAAAGTGAATGGTGTTGCTCACTCTTCGCGCCAGCATGTCCTTGCAAAATTGTAGGTTAAGGCTCACTGGCCCCCCTAATAGCTTAACAACAAAAGAAGGCCTACCAATGCAGCTAGGGAAAACATCCGGGTCGAAACTTCTGACATCTGCCTTAGGCCAAAAAACTTCAGTTTTGGTAAGGTTAAGATGAAGACCTCTGCCACCACCCTCTGTTTGAATGATGCGTAAAGCTTTGGATACTTGCATGGTGTCTCCGATGATAGTTTCGTCGTCTAGATACCATGCATGTAGGTCCAACCTACATTGGGAAACGATATTCTTCACAATAGGATGAAGTGTGAGTGCAAAGAGTAAGGGTCCCAAGGGGTCACCCTGCTGTACGCCTTGTGCCGAGGATAAGGTGATAACATTGTAATATAGTTTGGCAGGCTGTCGGTAGCAGAATTCGACCCATCTTGCAATAGCTGGACACTGTAGCCTGACTTCCTGAATAATGGAAGCTCTATATACCATATTAAATGCATTGGTAAAGTCGATGATAAGCATTGAGGTATCCGATCTGTCCCCTTTTAATTCCAGTATTCTATTAACAGAATGTAGTATGCTTTCACCTCCACACGGCACGCCCACCCCAAATTGAAAGTCCCCCAGGTATGCAGACATATCCCTACCTACTTTGGTCGTGGCAAGTTTGGATACAATACTCCTCCAAATGGTTCCCACATCTATGGGTCTGACGCCACCACCAGGTTTTGACAAAGGAGTAAGCGGCGCACTAGCAATGTTCGCACCAGGTGCAGGTGGGAAGTTGCCTGAAAGCCAGAGGTTTACAACTTTGGTAATGGAGGATAATAGTTCATCTGCTACAACATTGGCATCCCCACTCATGGCATCGAGAAGATGTTGCGCTTTTAGTCCATCCATTCCACAAGTTGTCCCCTTAGGAAAACTCTTTATAACTCTGAGAACTGAAGCTGCATCAACTGATATCGCATCACAGTCAATTGGTTCATCCGGGATGGAAGGTGGTGCTATGTCAGGATGTTTATGTCTTAGTTCAGCAAGAGTTTCTTCATTGCAAGGAGCAATGCCGTCTGAAAAAAGCACCCTGATTGCTGCCGTGTAGTGTCCAGAAGAGAGTTTCTTCTTACATGCTTGTATATTGGCATCACCCTGTTTCTTCTTGTCCTTTGGTTTACCCGCTTGTTTTCTTTTTTGATGCTCCAATAATTTGGTGATAAGGTCATTACAGCCATTTGGTTCTCGCCATTGAGTCAAGGCCTAATTAATAGAGGAAATTTGTAGTTTTTTTTTCTAGTGCCAGACCGCTCCTCTGATGACTTTTTTGGGATGTATAGGTTTAAGGTGCAAACCGGGAGAAGTAGATGTTTAATCCATGAGGTTGTTTCCCTAAGATTGAGTAAGACATTATCTAGACATGATTTTAAGACTCTAGATAAGGATATCCGGCATGGTGGAGGGATGCTCGAGATGGTGTTAAATTGTCTCAGAAAAACCTCATTAAGCAAATCTAGAGATAGGGAAATCGATGTGTGTTCAACTAGATTTGGGGGTTCACGTACAGCTACGACAGGTTTATTATTATTATTATTATTATTATTATTATTATTATTATTTTATTTTATTTTTATAAAAGGGAGCCACTAAGGCATTTATTAATCAAAATCAATATTACAAGAGATGGTGGGTAGCCTAGCAATGGGCACCAACACCTTTCTGAATAAAAATTCCTAGCCTATGAAAAAGAGAATTGCCTATCTTAAAGTTGGCATCATGTCCTACCATGCAATTCCTTAATCTCTTCAGGAAAGTTAATAAATCCGTACTAAGCTCGCTAAAAGTGGAGAAAGCCAAAACACCGAATCCATATCCGAGAGAAGTGCAAACATCTAAGTATTTAGTGTTCTTGCGAGTAATTGCTGCAGAAATGGCGTGACCTGGTACGAAGTGGCGTGACTTAGCACTGGTAAACGGAGAGACCCCAGTGACATCGAAACAAACATCCTTACCATCTATCCAATTATAAACCATGATGTCCGCTGGCCGAAAATCCTTATTATTGATGACGCCCAAAGAAACCTCTTTTCTAGCCACAATCCCAGCTCTGTAACACATGTCTGCCAGAATATCTTTTACTAAATCATGTCTGAATTTAAGCCCGACCTCGCTAGAACAATGGATAGCGTGGTCTCCAAAGATATCCATGAGTTTTCCACAACAGGTACATTTATTACCTTCCTCAAAAAGGGGTATAGCTAAACGATATTGTAAGACCGAGCTAAACTGCCTGGAACCAACTGCCTGGTTGAGCCCAGGAATAGGTATTGCCTTAAGAAAATCCATAGCATGATCAGATCTATTATATTGCCAAACAGTAGCTTCACGTGTAGAAAAAGAAAAGCGAGTAAGTACCTTTTCCCTGATAGCTCCAAAGTAGATAGCAGCCAATGACTTCATGTAATGAGGGGCGGCATCATTAATGTTGAAATCAGAGAGGGGGATCTCACAAGCTTGTGTGAAACTCTGTAAAGTAGTATGGAAACCAAGGCATAAGTCGGTTGTAGCAGGCAGCCTCAAAATAGAATTCTGCAAATGCTGGGTCTGTGCCTGAGATGCAAGGTAACAGTACTGCATAGTATCTGTCATAGTAAGAATACCCAGACCACCATCTTTGATGGGGAGAGTGGCTAGTCTCTGTTGGACTAAGCCAAAACCAGCCCCATCTCCGATTATAAGACGACGAAGATATCGCATAAGATAATCATCAAAGCGCGTGGCAACATTCTGAATCGCCTTGGGGAAGGTAGTGCGTAAGGCAAAATATAACCTCGAAACTCCAGTACAGTTGCGCAAAAGCAAAAGTTCACACTGAGGATCATGCAGCTCTTGAATCTTGTCAATGAGCTGCAAGCACAGCCTTGGAATCAACAGTCAGGGAAGGTGTTGAGACAGCTTCAGTGGGTATAGTAGGGGGTGGAGCATATGGGTGTTTCTGCTGGAGTTCGAACAAAGTGTCTGCAGTAGGTTGAGGAACGCCACTAGAAGAAAGAATGTGAATTGCTGCTGTGTAGTGGCCATAACTCAGCTTTTTACGACAGGCTTCTATATGTATCGTCTTCTTTTTGATAGGAGCACGCTGTGTTGAAGCTCTTTTGGTCAGGCCAAGCAATTGTTGTACCAAACTGATGCAGCCGGCAGGTTCCCTCCAAACCAACAAAGCTTTGTTAACAGCATCAGTCTACAACTTCTTTCTCGTACCGGAGCGTTCCTCACTGGAGCTCTGAGGTTCATACAGGTTTAGTGTACAAATTGGCAGCAATAAAAGTCGTATCCAGGCCACAATGTTCATGGGATTAACAAGAACAGAATCTAATGCAGACTTGAGAGCACGCGAAAAATGTAACCTGCAGTGTGGAGGAATACTAACAGTTGTATGTATTTGTCGTTGCAGCATCAGGTTTAGTATCTCCACATTAAGGCCAGCAAACTCTTCATCACCTGCAAGCTCTTCACTCACTGAAGCACCTGCACCAGTATTATCCACTGCACCAGGCGAAGCAGTTTGAGGTTTCGCAACACCATGAATCAGGAAATCCGCACCAATTCCATTGAATGACCCTGGAACGACATCTGCAGCATGCAACCTGTTTTTGCAGGCCATTTTCCATGTATGAGTAGTCATTCATTTGGTGCATAACCAAGATTCCAACATCAACAGGTTGGTTTCCCATGCAGTGAAGCAGCTCTCGTTAGTCCGAATCCTTTCAATGCAAACCAATCTGGCATCATCTGTTGGAAAGTGGTGGTCTTTCAGATGTCTTTATAATCCACTCTTGGAGTAACCCAAACCACCAGGACCTCCTTGACAGCCATCAAAGGACTGAAGAAGATGAGGCCGTGGAGGATTGGGAATCAGGGCTGTCATACTTACGGACTGAAGAGGCTGAAGAACGTGTTTTGGGCATAGAAAATCATAGGGGAAAGCTGCGTATGAACAGAAAAACCCTAGAAGAAACCTGCCATGCATCCCTATATGCAAACAAAAAATAAACTCAGAGGAAACAGGTTGTTATTATTATTTCCTTCACCTCATGGAAACTCCTTTACTTCAAGGAAACTCCTTAGTTTCAACAAACTCCTTGATTTCATGATATTTCCTTAAAATCATGAAAATAATATAAAATTAGGAAAAGGACGCGGATGCCTTGGGGACACGAGCACGATATCTTGACCGACCAAGATTGGCTCTTTGGCTCACGGAAGCCGGTCCCATCAATTTTCACAGTTTTGACCTAATTTGCACAATTGCTCGTATTAGGTCCAAAACTCTCCCTAACACTTTGGATTTTCATGAAGTGATCGTCAGGCGGTCACGGGACAACCCAGGGCCGGTTTCATGACTCCATGGTCGGTCCCTCACCTTGTCATAATTAATTAGGTTTTCTCACCTAAGGCTCAGACGAGCATTTTTGAATAAATGATTAAGCCAGCATTTAATCATTCTTCCACCAACAAATCGTCAACTCTTTAGAAGTTTTTCATATTTTCTCACGTGAGCATATGGAAACTACATGGTTGATCCACGGTCTCATGTAGTCCTCCTTCGTCCCATGGTTGAAATTCTGACGAACCATGAATTGATCATCAATTGATCAAATTAGGGTTTCTGAATCCAAGGATCATCATTCCAGATTCTAACCTTAATAATTTTACGACGACCTCATGGTCATTAATTTTATTAATTATGCTCGGTTCAACGACTAGTATTCTAATTAATATTTTTGGTACGCTGCCAATAATCCATCAGACGAGCAACACATGCTCAGACGATCAAATATTCAACAATTTATCACATGAGCAACACTTGCTCAGATGATAAATATTTGCTCAAACCAAGGAATATTGGTTCAACAATAAATATTCAACGATCCACTCTATGAGCAATACTTGCTCACTTCATCGTAAGAACTATACCTCTGTCTCATGACATGTTCAATTCATGAGTTTCAGAACTTCATGTTCGACACTCAGCAACTACATGGACTCATCGTCCCATCAAACCACGAAGTCATCAATTGACTAACAAACCACGAGACATCAATCATGTCACTTGGGGGGATATCACTTAGGGTTTTGGTCTGGAGGTCTACGGCACGTGTGTTCAAACACACGATTGAATGTGAGCAAGTCGTGCAATCAGTTGAAGGAATCACGAGGTAGTGGGTGGAAAATCGACCAAGTCTCCACACGTTGAGCAACTGGTTTCAAACACGATCTTCACTTCCCCACTCCTTGATTCCATCAACTGTCACACTTCATGGAATCATGGTGTCTAAAATTCCAACAATATAAATAAGTCTCTGAATCATGATTGAATCGTCGACATCATCAGTATCATCAATCTCACGTCAAACTGACAACACGAGATCATCAACTCATCAATTGAGCAACTACTCTCAATTGAGCAATTTCAATCACTCAGATCTTATCGTATTCAGAATTCACACACCCACAATCTTTGATTACCATTGATTCCACATATTTCTCAGCTTCCCTCCTACAGATCAACCCATCCTCTCTTGTGACCGAATTTACTCTGGAACGGTCATTGTCTTGATTTAGGCCGGAGTACTACAGATTGATATCTCGAATTTAAAGCACCCCCTTTGCAGCGGTACATCTGTGTGAGGTTTAACATTTCGCTCGGTTCGAGGAGTCTCCTCCATACGGTCGTCTCCTCAATTCCTTAAAAACCAGCAAATCGTTTTTCCCCATCTACACTTTCCCAGTTTTGTCCACAATGTCACATCCATTTTCATTAAAGACAACTCTATGGCCTTTGTCACAAATTTGACTAATAGAAAGAAGATTTGCAGTCATACCTTTTACGTATACTACGTCATGAATCTCAGGTACGCTGGGTAGTTTGATCGTCCCCTTCTTGCTTATGTAGCAACAACTCCCATCTCCAAATGTTACAGGACCTCCTTCATAATCGCTTGTAGTAACAAACCATGAGAGATCACCAGTCATATGTCGGCTACATCCGCTGTCAAGAAACCATTGAAAGGGTGATATTGATTTTAAAGCAAAATCTCCCATGCTAACACTACTTTCCTGTTTAGGATTTTTTTTTTTAGTTTTGTACATCCTCTTAGAGAAGTGCCTTAGCCAGTGCCGGTCCCACACTTTATGATTCCTTATATTATTATTATTTCCTTCATCTTATGAAATTTCCTCAGTTTGAGCAAAAACCTTGATTTCTTCATATTTTTTCAAGATGTTGCTCAAACGCGCATCAGAAAATATCAAAAATTTTAGGAATGAAATACGAAAACTTTGGTGACATGAGCATATTACCTTGACCGACCAAGGTTTGCTCTTTGTCTTGCAAGAGGCCGGTCCCCACATTTTCATCATTTGACCTAATTTGTTCACATAAGGTTCAAACTCTTCCAAATAATTTGGAATTTCATAAAACGATCGTCAGTCGGTCCCATGACCAACCAGGGCCAGTTTCATGACCCCTTGGTTGGCCCCTCATCTCTTCATAATTAGGTTTTATTGCCTAACGCTTAGACGAGCACTATTTTAATATATGATTAAACCAGCATTTAATCATCCTTTCACTAACTGGTCTTCAAGAGACTTTGGTATTTGCTCATCCGAGCATCTGGACGCTACATGGATGACTCATCATCCCATGTATCCGGTTCCTCCTTCACTCTGTGGTTGATTTTCAATAAATCATCAATTGATCAACAATTTAGGGTTTCGAACTCAAGACCCATAACTCCGAGCAGGTTCAAACACTAATAATTTTACGTTGATCCCGTGATCAACATTTTAATTGATTATACTCGGTTCAGTTGCCAGTATTTTAAATTAATATTTTATTTGGTCTTGTGACCAATAATTCATCAAACGAGCAACATTTGCTCAGATGAGCAATATTTTCTCAGACTAAGGAATATTGGATCAACTATCAATATTCAATAATTCATCAAATGAGAAATATTTTCTCACCTTAACTATCAACAATTATTCTAGAATTATACCTCTGTCTCAACAGACACGTTCAATTCATGAGTCTTAGAACATTTGCAAATAACGTTCGACTCAGCAATACAAGGACTCATCGTCTCATAAAGTCAGCAACTGACTAACTAAATACACGTATGCCTTGCAGACTCCACAATCACGAGACATCAATCGTGCCACATGGGGGATATCAACTAGGGTTTTGGTCTGGCGGTCTACGACACGTGTGGTCATCCACGTGATGAGAATGTGAGCAAGTCGTGCAAGCAGTTAGAGGAGTTAGCAAAGTAGTGGGTAGAAAATCAACCAAGTCTCCGCACGATGAGCAACTGGTTTTAACACGATTTCCACTTCCCCACTCTTTGACTCCAACAACTGTCACACTTCATGGGATCAAGGTGTCTACAATTCTTGAAATATAAATAAGTCTCTGAATCATGATTGAAACGACAGACAATCTTTCGTAAAACAGATAATAAGAGAACGTGAACTCATCGTCTGAACATTTTACTCTCAACGGAGCAAATTCAATCAATCAGAACTTATCTTATTTCTTCACGCAGAATACACAATACACCTACAATTTCGATCACCATTGATCTCACACATCTCTTAGCTTCCCTCCTAAAGATCGACCCATCCTCTCTTGTGACCGAATTGACTCTGGAACGACCATTGTCTTGGTCTAGTCCGGATTCCTACAGATTGATATCTTGAATTCAAAGCATTCCCTCTTGCAGTGCATCTGTGTGAGGTTAGACAGTTCGCTCGGTTCAAGGAGTTTCCTCCGCACGGTCGTCTCTTCAATTCCTTAAAAACCAACAACTCGTTTTTCCCCATCTACATATTTGAGACCATAGTGGGAGATTAATCTTTCGGTTGCAATCTCAATTCTCACAAAGATGGTCGGTTTTAGGTCTGGTTCAGTTACCAATCCAGGTTCAACACCCGACTTTATCATCGCAAGTTCTAGTGGTACTTCCACTGCAAGTACTACTCCTCTCAACGTTGAAGGCTCCAGTGGTACTGCTAATACCGCTCCTCCGGCTAGCAATGTCACGCCACATGCCAATTCTACTCCTTCAAATGCTGCTGCTCCGGTGGTCACTTCTGCAAGCGACGGTACTGGCACCATCAATAATCCTCTTATCGGATGGTGTCCTGAGGAAATCAGAAGGGATCCACCTACCATAACTGATCTCATGAAGATTCAGGAAGTTCTCGCCTAGAATAAAATAGACATGACTACAACACAAAAGGAGATATGCACTCACCTCAAGAATCTTACAGATAAGTTGTCGCCTGAACAAACTCAGACCTAGCGTCAATCAGAGAAAGAGAAAGCCAAGGAAACGTCATCGGCTGCTGATCCTGAAATCTCTCCAATTCATGTGGTGGATGACGATGAAGTCCAAGAAGCCGCAGACAATCCGCCAGCGAAAGAGCCATCGAATTTCATCACTCGTAAAGATCTGGAATGTTTCTTGGAGACTCAAAAAAAAATACAAGACATCATCGGCTCACCGCCACCAACCTCCATATCCTGCTGCTACACAAAGGATTCCTCTGTCAAAAGGATATACCTCTCCAACGTTCACTCTTTATGATGGAACGAGCAATGCTCCAGAACATGTTTATGGTTTCTGGAGGCATTGGGTGAACATGAGCACAACCATGTCGCCCGTCTGAAGGAATTTTCAAAGTTTCAAAGTTTCTGAAAGGCATAGCATATAGCCGGTACAACAACATCGCACCAGGAAGTATCACTAGTTGGGGAGAAATGGTTAATGCTTTCTACAGAAAATGCTTCTTCGTTTCAGAGCAAGTCACCCTCTCTGATTTTGGAAGGGTGTTTCAAAGGAGCAATGAACATCCTAATGATTATATATAAAGGTTCAGAGTTCAGGCCCTGGACTGTCATGATCCAAATGTCACAGAGCAGCAACTGGTGGATTTGTGCATCAACGGAATGATCCAGGTCTACAAAGCCTTGCTGGAAAATATCTGGTTCCAAAATTTCTCAGAGCTTCATGAAGCAGCCAAACGGTCAGCAACTACTGCACCTGCTTTACTGGAAAGAGCAAAGTCTGCAAGGTCGAGGAACCTCAGAGCAGCCGACGCCTAGTCAACAATCAATACAATCTCCAGCCTTCAACAAACGTTGTTGCTGAAAGGAATGAAAGGAAATTCGAGACACAACATCAGTGCGCTTCTCCAATATCACAGGATCCTCTGAAGGCGCAAAGAAAATATACCAATCCTGAAATGCACAAACCTCGACCCGGCATCAACGAACGGGGAAATGATCAGACAGACTCAAACTTCTCTTTTCTCATGAAGGAGTGATCAAGTTACTGGAAGTTTGGGTTCAAGATGGTGCAATCAAATTGTCGTTCATCAGGAGAGAACCAACTGAAGAAGAAATGGAGAATCCCAGGTACTGTCACCTTCATAGGTTCGTCAATCATCCAACAAGTAACTGCAATATTTTGAAGCATATCTTCAAAGAGAAGGTTGATCCACAATAACTTCAACTGGGGACTGAAGGAGTACACAAGAATCCTCTCCTAATCAGAACCTTTACACTCTATGAACAACCAGTCAAAGAAGCAGTTCAATCGTTGATCGAGCATATCTGTGAAATTGCTCTATCTGTCGAAGACACAAAGGAAAGACATGTTCGCAACATCGAATTACATTGTGTCAGAGTTTTTCCATCTCGGAAATACTCCTTGAACCTTCATCCACATACAAGGAGATGCACGACTGGGGACTGCTTACCACAATCCATCTCAGAGTAAATGAATTCGGAGGAATGTTGATCGATGCTGACACCGCCATCAACATCATTCCACTGAAAATAGTCAGAGCCGCAGGGACAAGAAGCTACTCGTGATCCCACCTCAATCAGAGACCTTGAAAGAACGCTCGGAAATACTTATGGATATATCACTCTCAGAGTGAACATAAGTTCAACCTGGACAGAAATCAAGTTTCACATAATCAGGAAGATAAGCGTGGATCCACGCTGAAAAGATGGCTAATGACAAAGCGCCTTTGGTTGCACATCTCTCCAACGAAGAAAGTTCTGATCCAGAAGATTTGGCTTACATTCCATCATCAGAGCACTTGGAATAATTTCGAACTTTGACAAGGTTGAAGCAAGAACCTGCAAAAGATGCATAAACATTCATCAAGAGGTTCCGCACTCAGGCAAGTCTCATTCCTTCCATGTCTATGTCGTTTATTTCCTCACATGCTATCCTAGCATGAGGACTCAATTTTCCTAGCAACTCTGCATGACATTAATATTTTACCAAATGGTTGAATCTGGAACCTCTTCCGATTGAGCATCTCACTAAGACATTCATTGCTGAAATGATGTCTAAACACGATGAAGATAATCTCGGGTATTCTCCTCTGCACGAGTATCCACATGTTGCACAAGCTTGGAAGGCTCCACAAACATGGAACCCCACTGGGATTCCGAATCAACATAAGATATTCAGAGCACGGACAGTCGAGTCTAACAAATTTCATGAAAGGAAATCATCAAAGTAAGATTTTTTCTCCTCTGCATTCTTCAAGACTTGCAAAGTTGCTTTCTCCAACTCCATCTCCTTGGTCAATCTATCAACTGCGGCCTCTTTCTCCATCACAACATCATTGGGAAAGGGTATGTTCTTCTCACAAGAATGTTTGATAATATTTATTTTCTGACCAAGCCACTTCACATTGAAGCCAAGTATTCTCCAAGTTGTACTCCCAATCAAAGGGTATGTCTTGAGTAACAGTACTTCTATCTCTGGTTCGTATGTCGTCTATGACACGCAAGATATCTCCTACTTGCATTGTCAAGAAGTAAACACGTTTGGAGTCTTGGGTAACGATGATATGACCGTACCGCTCCATATCATTTCATACAAGCCAGCATATCCATTACGCTGAATCCACCAACTAGTTCATGATACAGGAGTAACTCACTGAATGAAGAAGCAAAGGAAATACCTGCATTAAGGTATTCGTGCACCACTATACGAGTCTCAATCAGTGGAGAAATTTTTTTCTATCAATTGAAGCGGTTTCTTCAATCCTTGGCATGGTTTCTTTTATCTCTGAAGTGATGACAACCTGAGCTTCGGTTTCTTTAATAGTTTCAGTAACGACCTCCTCAGGTGCAGAAATGGTTGTGCCAATTCTTTGATTCACAATACCGCTCGTACCATCGCCATCAACTCGGTTATTCTCAACTTCATCATTCGACACCTAATATGATGATTACATGATAATAGAGTGCTCCAAGCATATAAAGCAAAGGCAATTGTAAATTCAGGATGTAAGTGATCTAACATCATTAAATTTCTTAGTTATTCCTTCAAGACATAAAAAAATAACGTGAAGATACAAGAAAGACGTTTTACAAGCAAGTCTGTCTGAGTCAATTTTACGCTTCCCTGTACAAGACGATGAACTGGGAGCAATTGGTAATGAATCTAAGGTTGAGTCATATACCATTCTCTTAGTATGGATGTTCTCTAAAACATATCCAAGATTCACATCAATTGGATAAGCAAACAAAAAGATACGGCTGAAACATTCAACTACATGCCAACTGAAAATTTTCTGAAAATTTCCTGGAAGTTTACTGTTTCGTCAATTTCGACTCCTAATGTAAAACCCCGATTTTCGGTTCCGGATCCTTCCCAGATCCCCTTCCCGAAAACCCGAAGTGCTACTTCAATATCATAGCCAAAACCCGACTACTAAGCCCAAGCTCATTAAACAATTTATTTGGGCTAATTTAGTTTTGTCTGTTTTAACAATTTTCTCGCAGCGGAATACTTAGAATTTTTCTTTTTTTTTAGAATCATTTTAAAAATACGTGTACAACTCAAAAATTCTATAATTTTGATCAAATGTCCCTTAATGTGTTTTACATTTATTACAAAAAGAATCATACCAAAAACTATTAGGAATTTAAAATGATAAGCAGTCAACTCAACACTAAACAATATTTTACATCTTTGAAACTAAGACTAATTACATCCTTGAACTATAATTTTACATATAAATCACAATTTTAGGGATCTAAAATCATTCTCTAGGCTCCACGTTGATCAACTCCTTGTCATGCATCAAATCTGGAATTTTTGTCATAATACGACGTGAGTTTTGACACTCAGTAGGCAAAGAAGCAACAAAACATTTAACACAAATATTTTCCAATTCTTTAAAAACAAAAAACACGATAATATCACTCCAAGCACGTCTAACAACATTTTATGCACATGGAAACACTAATACCCACAATAACAATCAAGTCAATCAATCTTCTCGCGCCAAGGGATCCCCAAAGATAACTCGTATCCCGTCAAAAGGTTTTTAGGGGTCGCTGCCCATGGACCGTAGACAAAATCTGCTCGCGCCAAGGGAGTCAAAATACTTTTAGGGGTCACTGCCCATGGACCGTATCCCAAATCATATTCATGCTCATACAACAATATCAAAATCATTATTTACCATAAACTTCAATCAAGACCACCATATATCAACCAAATGGTAAAAGTAATATAAACACAAATTTAATTAAAGCACACCCATATAAAAGAAATAAAATAAATAAGGTTTTGGTTTGTGTTGGGCCTACCTCAATTCGAAAGATCCAAAAGTTATGAAAATACAAGCTCTTAACTTTATAAACACCACGATCCACCATCTTCGACACCAAAATAATCATCTCCAATGTTATTCTCTACTTTATGTAACGACAAAACTTTTATGTTTTCTAAACGACATAATCGTCTTCTCTCCCAAATATCAAGTTATAGTATCTCTCATAATAATCTTTTGTTTTTGTTTTCTTATAAATATTAAATAATAAAGCATCTTGCTTAATAACAAAGATATTCTTTCCATCCTAATACTAAGTAAATTTCTTAATTAATGTTATGACCATATTTTTCCAAATCTACCATTCATACACCTAAGCATAATTATAAAATTATGTATTTCCTTCTTTCTCCAATCTAAAATAAATTCCACATTTGTTCTCAATATTTAATCATGTCAAGTCAATAAATGCAATCAAGATTTTTAGTTTCACATTTTGAATTAGCTAGAGCACAAATTACTAAGTTACCAAAATATTTCAAATTTTCTATTTAATATCCATGCAAAAATTTCATTAATGTGACAACTAAGGAAAGCGAATTTTCTTTATTTACCAAATAATCAACAACCAATAATATAGAGACATATAAAACTATTTATTTTCATTTTCACCTCAAGTGACAACTAGCAATAATAATTCTTATAATTAAATTAACGAATTTAAAACATTACCAAAAATATGATCAATACTTAATTATATTATTTATATTTATAAAGTGACACCTAATAATATGTATACACTTTCCCAAGAAAAATTCTAAAGGCATTCGTAAGCTCATGCAAAGCAAGTTTTGTATTTTTGTTAATATAAATAAATATCAAGTTTCACAAATGTCAACATGCCATATGTCAAGCTCCATAAAAAAGTTATATTCTTGCTAAAATCAATCAAATCTAATCAATTAGTTAAAAGAATTTTCATGACGACTTCGATCAACCACTAGTTCGCTGAGATAATCTAGGCATATTAAATTACGAAAGTACCATTTTATCAATATGCGAAAATACCCTCAAAATTTGGACTGGGTATTACAACCTTACCCACTTAAAAGAATTTTCCTCCCGAAAATTTAGAATAACATAGCAAACAAACATATTATGCTAAAAGAGAAAATCACAACGTGTTTAACAAAACAAGATTAAGATTTGTTAATTATTTGCGCAACGACTAGTTCCCGAAGGATCTAATCGCTGCTCTGACACCAAATTGTAACACCCCGATTTTCGGGTCCGGATCCTTCCCGGATCCCATGCCCGAAAACCCGAAGTGCTACTTCGATATCATAGCCAAAACCCGGCTACTAAGCCCAAGATCATTAAACAATTTATTTGGGCTAATTTAGTTTTGTCCGTTTTAACAATTTTCTCGCAGCGGAATACTTAGAATTTTTTTTTTTTTTTTGAGAATCATTTTAAAAATACGTATACAACTCAAAAATTCGATAATTTTGATCAAATGTCCCTTAATATGTTTTACATTTATTACAAAAAGAATCATACCAAAAACTATTAGGAATTTAAAATGATAAGCAGTCAACTCAACACTAAACAATATTTTACATCTTTGAAACTAAGACTAATTACATCCTTGAACTAGACTTTTACACATAAATCACAATTTTAGGGATCTAAAATCATTCTCTAGGCTCCACGTTGATCAACTCCTTGTCATGCATCAAATCTGGAATTTTTGTCATAATACGACGTGAGTTTTGACACTCAGTGGGCAAAGAAGCAACAAAACATTTTAACACAAATATTTTTCAATTATTTAAAAACAAAAAGAACGATAATATCACCCCAAGCACGTCTAACAACATTTTATGCACATGGAAACACCAATATCCACAATAACAATCAAGTCAATCAATCTGCTCGCACCAAGGGAGCCCCAAAGATAACTCGTATCCCGTCAAAAGGTTTTTAGGGATCGCTTCCCAAGGACCGTATCCCAAATATGCTCGCGCCAAGGGAGCCAAAATACTTTTAGGGGTCACTGCCCATGGACCGTAGCCCAAATCATATTCATGCTCATACAACAATATCAAAATCATTATTAACCATAAACTTCAATCAAGACCACCATATATCAACCAAATGGTAAAAGTAATATAAACACAAATTTAATTAAAAAACACCCATATAAAAGAAATAAAATAAATAAGGTTTTGGTTTGTGTTGCGCATACCTCAATTCGCAATATCCAGAAAATACAAGCTCTTAACTTTATAAACACCACGATCCACCATCTTCGATACCAAAATAATCATCTCCAATGTTATTCTCTATTTTATGTAGTGACAATACTTTTATGTTTTCTAGACGACATAATCGTCTTCTCTCCCAAAATATCAAGTTATAGTATCTTTCATAAGGTATAATTCTTTTTAGCCCACTGGTCAATCCCACTAGTCAACCCCACCGCTGATGTGGCGTGACTTTTTAATTTTCCGGTCTTTTCTCTTTGGTTTCTCTTTTTGTTAACGTGTTTAATTTTTTCATTCTCTTCTTTGATATTTCAGGCTGAAAAAGATGTAACAAAGGCATTTTCGAACATCGGATCCATGTAAGTGTTTAGTACTTGAAAGGGGTTATGCTTTCTTTAACAAAAAAAAGAAAGGGTTATGCTTCTCTATTAGTCTTTAGGATTCTTTTCTTTTTCGCTGCTTCTCTCTTCGATCCAACTCCAGAAAACCCCTAATCTCTAGGGTTTTTTAATTTTCAATTGGATATCAACAATGCTGGGTTAATGATGTAACGCGTTTTTGTCTCCTAAAGGTGTTAACTTTGAAGGTAATTCAATTCAAATTCATTTCATTTGTTTTCAGTTTACAATTTTTATTGAATTTCAACGTGGCTTTACTTAGTATCTTCACTGAAGTGGAGAATTTTTCAATCAAGGTTGTCGTTGTTTGAGTTTAGGCTTTGATGGGTATTAATAATTCCTTAGAATATCCTCATGGGGTATTTGCCAGTGCTGATCATGTTTAACATAGATTGTAGTTTTATATTTTTATGGAAGAACAAACGCTGAACACCAAAATGTTAGTTTAATTTATCATTGTTTGTGTGATGGAATTAAAGAAAATAGTTCAGAAATATTTCAGAAATATTTCTTAAAAGGAACCAAGTGTTTGATCACGGGATTGTGTTGGACTCTTTTTTCTATTTTGTTAGTTATAAATGACAGGGGTTAAGACTTTAGTAGATGACCATGAATCTTTGAATATCAAATTTGCGCAAATCGTGACTTAGACCATTGTCGGACAATTGAATGAATTTTACTAGAGTGCTTGTAGATTTTCTAAAGATTGTTAAGATCTGTTTCAGTAATAGGTGAATTCACAGAAGTTCTTTTGATATAGTATAGTTAATATGCATCATGCCAGTTTTGTTCTTAATCCCTGAAGGTTCTAGGTTCTGTAATTTCTTTTCCATAAATCTTCCTTCTCATACTTGATCTTGTTCTGCAAAATTTATAGCTCTTAACAGTATTTGCTTATGCATTTTGTCGGAGACTGATGGCTACAAATGCCAAGTGATAAGATGGTAGTAGTAGGAAGAGATGATGTGGTCAACACTTTTGTCAATGAATCTGGTAATAGAAAACATGTACTCGGATAGTGAAGTTTCCGTACACTTTGACATTGTTTCAGCTTACGAAGGATACCACAAGCACCCTTTACCGCCATAAGACACAACAGACAACCACTACAGGTTCTACTAGGATCCTCACAGGTTCAACCATGAGCAACAACAGAGAACCAACTCTCTCATCAAATACTCTCTTTTTTTCACCATCCGCAACTCATTTATCTCCTTTCACTGCTAACATTGCTACTCAAAGTCAACCTCTGCACCATCAAACTGCACACCAGTTGGCTTGTAATGTTAAAGCTTTAATCTTTTCGTGGCCTGAAGTCTATCATTATAACTTGTATGTATTGCTTGTACAGTACATGGTACAGTGTTTTTTTGTAGAAAAAAATGGAAACTTCAAACACCCATTATTGTAAGACATATTTATGTATAAATAAAACGACATTTCTCCTTATGCTTAAGAAAGTTCTTCTTTTAGAGTTTGAGAAATATTAAACAATTAGAAACAGAACCATAATAATGTTAAATAACCAAAGAAAGCTGAACCATTTAAGTGTATTGACGAGTTTCTGCATTATGCTCCATAATCTCGCTTCCATGTAAGTGGGTATGCTTGTACGTCGGTGCAGGAATCGCAAGTCAATGATCTTCTTCTTCTATTGATCCATTCTTCTAATTAACTTAGGTTTTTTAAAGATTTTGGTTCATTTCTTGGTGCCGGAATTATTTGAATAAAGCAAAAGAAAGTACTGCAATAGAAGCCATGAATCTTATTTGTCGTAGAAGCAAGAACTTCTTCTTGGTCGGAATCTTTCTGTTTTTAAGAAAGTCCGAAACTAAAAAATTGAAACCACGTAAGAAGAGAGAAGAAAACTTAAAAAAGAGGAAAATCAAGCCACGTCATTGCCACCTCAGCGGTGGGTTTGACTTAGTGGGCTGAATAGAACTATGGCTCTCATCATAATATTTTGTTTTTGTTTTCTTATAAATATTAAATAATAAAGAATCGTGATTTAGGGGGAAGGAATTACGTGTGTGTGTGGGGGGGGGGGATTTGGTGACTCAGCATGGTTATACGAAAACATTGAGATGTCCCTTATAACTTGAAAGGTTAAATACCAAAATTGGCCCCCACTAAGCGGCAACTAGAAAACAAAACCCTAGGTCAGTTTCAAATTTGATAGAGAAAGTAATCTCGTTATTCGTAGTTTTAGCCTCTTTATGTTTATGCAAAAAATTGAAACTTGTCTATTTGGTTCACTTTATGCTGCAAAAGTGATCAAAACAATTCCTTATAAATCTTTCTCTTTGCAAATTTTTCGATGCTAACCAAGATTTCTCTTTTGATTTATGCTGGATCAGTGAGACGACTGTGTTGTTGTCAGGCTTATGACCCTTATATATTTATACTTTTCCAATGTTCTTGGTACTGGAATTGCCTGCCTTATGGGATCAGTCGTGTAAGGTGTATTTGCAGGTATTTGAGATTCAGATTGCATACCCAAAGACCCCAGCTTTCACCCACGGATTGACTGCATTTTTGGTTCTTATAATTGCTCATGCAATTATTAATGACGCAGCTGGATGTATTTCTTCTAACAAACTCTGTAGTGTTCTTTAAAAAAAAAGTACTCTGTAGTGTTCTGGTTTATGCGGTCTCGTTTCCTGGGAATTGATACTTAATTGTTTTACATTTGTCAGTGATACCAAGTCATGTGTTCTTCTCCTCTAAAATGTTGTAGATTCACGGGACGACTATATAAGCTACTTAACATAGTCTGCATTTAGAAAAAATAATATCCCGTGTTGTCTTTCCTCGTGACATCTTATGTTTGCTGTTACTTCTTTCTTGGTTGCATATGAGCTATCATGTATGTCGGTATCAGTTGTGCACAGTTACAATTTGTTGTTTGCAGAACAGACAAGGAAAACAAAGCAAATTGATAGTGAGTACCTAGAATTATCATGTTTTGAAAGCAAGATTAAATCTTACTTATTAGGAATCTTATTTCTTTGTTTTTGCTGGAGAAATATATGCGACTCGTAGTGATGAATCAGTCCGATAAAACTTCAGTACAATAAGAGCTGCCACTAAAAGTTTCTCTGATGCTAATAAACTTGGGGATGGCGGTTCTGTGGAAAAATAATGAAACCTATGGCAGTTTTACAACAGGAGAGAGGAGGACGTAGAGGAGGAAGAGAGCCGGAAATGATACCCCACCCACACAAATTTTCAGTTTTAATGAAAGCGTGTGTTCATTATTGAGGTCATCCCCTATCGAAATGCTGCGGTTGGGTTTGAATTATTCCCCCCCAACGTAATTCCTTCCCCCTAAATCACGATTCATAATAAAACATCTTGCTTAATAACAAAGATATTCTTTCCATCCTAATACTAAATAAATTTCTTAATCAATGTTATTACCATATTTGTCCAAATCTACCATTCATACACCTAAGCATAATTATAAAATTATGTATTTTCTTCTTTCTCAAATCTAAAACAAATTCCGCATTTATTCTTAATATTTAATCATGTCAAGACAATAAATGTAATCAAGATTTTTAGTTTCACATTTTGAATTAGCAAGAGCACAAATTATTAAGTTACCAAAATAATTCAAATTTTCTATTTAAAATCCATGCAAAAATTTCATTAATGTGACAACTAAGGAAAGCGAATTTTCTTTATTTACCAAATAATCAACAACCAATAATATAGAGACATGCAAAACTACTTATTTTCATTTCCACCTCAAGTGATAACTAGCAATAATAATTCTTATAATTAAATTAACGAATTTAAAACATTACCAAAAATATGATCAATACTTAATTATATTATTTATATTTATAAAGTGACACCTAATAATACGTACACACTTTCCAAAAATAAATTCTAAAGGCATTCGTAAGCTCATGCAAAGCAAGTTTTGTATTTTTGTTAATATAAATAAATATCAAGTTTCACAAATGTCAACATGATATATGTCAAGCTCCATCAAAAAGTTATATTCTTTCTAAAATCAATCAAATCTAATCAATAAGTTAAAAGAATTTTCATGACGACTTCGATCAACCACTAGTTCGCTGAGATAATCTAGGCATACTAAATTACGAAAGTACCATTTTATCAATATGCGAAAATACACTCAAAATTTGGACCGGGTATTACAACCTTACCGACTTAAAGAATTTTCGTCCCGAAAATTTAGAATAACATAGAAAACAAACATATTATGCTAAAAGAGAAAATCACAACGTTTTTAACAAAACAAGATTAAGATTTGTTAATTGTTTGCGCAACAAATAGTTCCCGAATGATGTAATCGCTGCTCTGACACCAAATTGTAACACCCCGATTTTCAGGTCCGGATCCTTCCCAGATCCCATGCCCGAAAACCAGAAGTGCTACTTCGATATCATAGCCAAAATCCAGCTACTAAGCCCAAGCTCATTAAACAATTTATTTGGGCTAATTTAGTTTTGTCCGTTTTAACAATTTTCTCGCAACGGAATACTTAGAATTTTTCATTTTTTTAAGAATCACAATTCTAGGGATCTAAAATCATTCTCTAGGCTCCATGTTGATCAACTCCTTGTCATGCATCAAATCTGGAGTTTTTGTCATAATACGACGTGAGTTTTGACACTCAGTAGGCAAAGAAGCAACAAAACATTTCATACAAATATTTTCCAATTCTTTAAAAACAAAAAGCACGATAATATTACCCCAAGAACGTGTAACAACATTTTATGCACATGGAAACACCAATATCCACAATAACAATCAAGTCAATCAATCTGCTCGCGCCAAGGGAGCCACAAAGATAACTCGTATCCCATCAAAAGGTTTTTAGGGGTCGCTGCCCATGGACCATAGCCCAAATCTGCTCGCGCCAAGGGAGGCAAAAGAGTTTTAGGGGTCGCTGCCCATGGACCGTAACCCAAATATTCCCGCGCCAAGGGAGCCAAAAGATTTTTAGGGGTCGCTGCCCATGGAACGTAGCCCAAATCTGCTCGCGCCAAGTGGGCCAAAATACTTTTAGGGGTCACTTCCCATGGACCGTATCCCAAATCATATTCATACTCATACAACAATATCAAAATCATTATTAACCATAAACTTCAATCAAGACCACAATATATAAACCAAATGGTAAAAGTAATATAAAACACACATTTAATTAAAGAACACCCATATAAAAGAAATAAAATAAATAAAGTTTTGGTTTGTGTTGCGCCTACCTCAATTCGCAAGATCCAAAAGTTATGAAAATACAAGCTCTTAACTTTATAAACACCACGATCCACCATCTTCGCACCAAAATAATCATCTCCAATGTTATTCTCCATTTTATGTAGTGACAAAATTTTTATGTTTTCTAAACGACATATCGTCTTCTCTCCCAAAATATCAAGTTATAGTATCTCTCATAATAATCTTTTGTTTTTGTTTTCTTATAAATATTAAATAATAAAACATCTTTCTTAATAATAAAGATATTATTTCCATCCTAATACTAAGTAATTTTCTTAATTAATGTTATTACCATATTTGTCCAAATCTACCATTTATACACCTAAGCATAATTATAAAATTATGTATTTCCTTCTTTCTCAAATCTAAAATAAATTCCATATTTATTCTCAATATTTAATCATATCAAGTCAATAAATGCAATCAAGATTTTTAGTTTCACATTTTGAATTAGTTAGAGCACAAATTATTAAATTACCAAAATAGTTCAAATTTTCTATTTAAAATCCATGCAAAAATTTCATTAATGTGACAACTAAGGAAAGCGAATTTTCTTTATTTATCAAATAATCAACAACCAATAATATAGAGACATGCAAAACTATTTATTTTCATTTCCACCTCAAGTGACAACTAGCAATAATAATTCTTATAATTAAATTAACGAATTTAAAACATTGCCAAAAATATGATCAATACTTAATTATTTTATTTATATTTATAAAGTGACACCTAATAATTTGTACACACTTTCCAAAAATAAATTCTAAAGGAATTTGTAAGCTCATGCAAAGCAAGTTTTGTATTTTTGTTAATATAAATAAATATCAAGTTTCACAAATGTCAACATGCTATATGTCAAGCTCTGTTGCGACACCAAACCAATATCTCTTATTTTCTTAATTAGATTTACCTTAATTAGTTTGCATGGTTTCCTAGTTTGAGTAAACTTATTATTATTAGCATTGTCTGCCTAACAAACATTCCTGTTAGCTATAAATACATTGTTTGAGCTTGTATCGAATAATAACTATAATCAATACAACTCAGTTATATTACTTTCTTCTCTTTATCTTCAAGGCAGAGGTGGATAACCCCAAACTCAAAGGATTTTATCTTGGGTTCTTTACCTTTTATTTGTGTTCTAACTAATGTTTTGGTCAAGGACCCTAACATCTGGTTAAGAACAGGTTTAGATCAATCTCTAAATTCTACGAACTTTTTTTTTTACGATGCTGCGTCTTGAGGATGGAATTAATAAGAATTTGGATCTAGCTGAGCATATAAAAGATCTGGCAAACACTCTGTCCACAACAATCACAAATTATGTATCTTATGTGTTTCGTGAATTTCTTCCTCAACTTATTGCCCATACTACTGGTGCTCAGTCATTGGATCAGCGTATTTCTCACCCTCATAATGGTGATGGAATTCTTGAAACCAATATTCAGGCTGGAGCTATTAGTTTGAAGTTCCCCACCTTTGATGGAGATGACCCTGATAGTTGGATATTTCAGGATGACAAATACTTTGCTTTGCATACTTGTGCTAATCCCATGAAGCTTGCGATATCTACTGCGCATCTTAAAGGTGATGCTTATGCTTGGTATCGTTGGAAGAAGACCACGATTACAGTTACTACATGGGAAGAATTTTGGTCTTTAGTTCGTGATCGTTTTGGTCCTGAGAGATTTGTTGATGCTAGAATGATATTAAGTACCATTAAACAGAAAGTTTCATCGACAACTCAAAAAGATGAAGAGAATCACGTTTCTAAGGAAGAAGTAAAACAAAAGGTCGATGAGGTTCCATATGTTTTACAAGAATTTAATACATCAATTGATGAGGATATAAAAGCTACTTCTGAAGAGAAAGATGAAAATCAGGTTACAGAAATTTCACCAGTGAATCAAGAGAATTCATCGTCATCTAAAGGTGCTAGGGCTGACCCCCCTACATCGTTGGTTGAAGAGATATCACATGATTCACGGAATGTTATTGGTGAGTTTTCAAATCCTCATAAGTCTACTAATTTAGTGATTTCTGATAGTGATGATTCTTCTTTATCTATTGTTGAGAATAATCAAGTTCTTAATCATGGGGAAACACGTATTATCTTCTCTTATATAAATCCTAAGAAGACTGACTTTGTTGAATCATCATCTGGTAATTGTTGTGTGTCGTCTGATACGTCTATTCATCTGTGTGGACAACTATCTCCGATATATATTTCTTTGGTGAACTACATCGGCAGACAAGCTTTAGCTGACAATCTATCGTTGGATTTGAAAATCCACATGTGTCCTGTGCATTCGAATGATAAGTTTTACAGTGAAGAGATGTTTATACAATGGTCTACACCTAAGGGTATTGGGTGGAGAGATATATGCCTGACGCCAGCGATTGATGATATAGGAAATAGACTTTTGTCTTTTCCAACTAGTTCTCCCAATGATTTTAATACTATTGTCAAGGAATCACCTTATGATGTTCAACGAAAACTACATGGCATTGTATTTCATTTTCTTGATGGTACTGATGGTACTGAATGTGTCTATTTTGGTCGTATATACCTTCAGACTGATGTGAAAAGAGTTTGGAGTTAGTTTTACCAAACCATTTTCATTACTGGACGAGATGAACGCAACAAGATTGTAGTTTCTGTTGGTAAGTGTAATAAAGTAAGTGGAGTATTGCATGCTTTTTCACCTAAGAACTATTCGGTTATAAACTGCAGTTGGAGTAATAAGAAAATGCAAGTGATTGAAGCAACTGTGGATTATTCCAGTAATGCAAATATCATCTTGATGTCATCAGAAAGGATGATGTTCGAATGAATGCCAAGAGAAATTTCACTCTCAGCATCATAGATTTCTTATGTTTAATGGATTTTTCTTTACTCGAGAAAGTTCCTTCATTTGACATGAATTACCGTGGTCTTATCACACTTGGAATTTGTAAGCATGAATCGCATGGTGTATTACAACTGTGTGTACATATTTCATCATCAAACACGTGTATACAGGAAGACACGTGGAGAGCATGTGGACAAAGTCATCAAAACATGATGACACACGCCCACAGCCAAGAAGCCCATCCCGTCGACGTCGGATCTTTTCCCGAACAAATCTAAGGGCAGAAGTCAAAATATGTATCGAAAACACGATGTACCGCGGAGCACCAAATAACTCCCGAAGAATTAATTTATCTCATCCCCAAAAGAAGCTAAGATCAACGGTGAAGAGAAGGTTAACTGACATGGATGTGAGGGCAGAAGACACTTGTCTGACACGAGCATGCGTCTCAACTACCCGCATTAAACACTCTGAGCAGTATACGTGTCGATCAACCCGTGGAACGAACGAGGATGACTCTACGTGATCCAGTAATGAGCGAAGATCTCCGCGTGATGGACAAAAAACACAAGAAGATAAGGTTCCAACGTCCCTCAGAAATGGGTCCCACACTCTAACCCTATAAATACCCCCTCTCCACCAAGAGTGAGGGGATCGGAAAAACGGAGGAGAGAAGGAGAGAGAGAAGGATTGTGAGTGTAAGTTTGTCCTTTACAATACACAGACCTATGTAAACTACAAAGTCACTCGACTCTCTGTAATCATCAAGTACATAGTGAAACAACAACCCCGTGGATGTAGGCCTTAGTGCTGAACCACGTAAATCCCAGTCTTATTTACATTTCAGCACTTTATATTCGTCTAACGCTCCATGAGTTTTACTTTTATACTTCGTTTTCTTTATCTTCCCTTGCGTAAACGCCTCTCGCGATATTATTAGATGAGGCTATGATAAACCCGAAGGTTTTGAGCCAAGGAATCAATGCAATTGTATCATCAGTGCGACTATGTACCTAGAGTGCGAACATTGTTTGTGAACATATAGATGCCTTCGTGATTTACGTGTTCACAATTTGGCGCTAGAAACAGGGACTGCGTCCCGGTAAAAGATTTATCTTATCCTGTGATTTCATCTTAAGTTAGCATATGATTGCTCTGCTTCATTAGCTCTAGCAGTATTTACCTCTTGTTAACTTTACCATATTCAAAAACGCACCCGTTATCTTCGATAGCCCTGGCAGTATCTGTCGAAGCAATTTAAACTGGTTAAAAGATTTATCGCTTAGGTCCATGGATTTGTATTTTTTTTTAGATCTCGTATGGTCCTTTCTTTCCGGTGGGTTTTCGAAAATTTTCAAGAGATCCACGTGCATTTTCAAAGGGATCTTTTCGCGTTTCCACGTACTTTCACTGGACCCGCACTTTTAATAAGACTTTAACCCATGTATTTTCACTCATACGTTTTAATCAAATGAGTTTTTCCCTGCCTTGGAGTAAGGTATTTCGCAAAACTGGCCCGATCCGCACGGACATTTCTGTTTCTCGCTGTTTGAAATTCCCTTGTGCAGAAAGAAAACGACAAAAGGACCCACGATGGAAAAGATGCAAGAAGCAGGAAAATCCAAAGCCTCGTCGAAGGAAGCACCAAGGACAACCCCGGTCATCACCCGGAGCAAGCAGAAAGGAAACAAAGACAAAATGACTAGTCAGAGGCAGGATACTGCGGAAATCACTTCGCCTATAAACGCTAACTCCGTGAGAGCAGGGGCGAAAAAGTACAGTACGGCAGCGGCAGCCCCAAAGGCTGAGGAAGCCAGCAAAACTCTTGCTACGAATCGATTTCACCAACCAAAAGAAAGGGTGGATGAATCCAGAACACATCAACCCGCGCACCCGCAAACCTTCGGAATGCCATCAACAAACGATCAGAATCAAACTGTGCCGGCGGCTCTAACACCGCAGATGGGCACTCCGCCCGATTTGGAAATGCCAACAATCGAAGCTGAACCTCCACCACCTTTAGTGCAAACCATAGAAGAAGGCGGCACCATGGCCGTAGTAGCACGAGCTGGGACTCCCAATCAGGGGTCAAACCAATCACATCGATTGATGGCTGAGCTTGAATAATTGAAGAAGAGCCAGCAGGTTTACGCAGATGCTGTAGCTCTGCTGGCCAGGGAAAACCAAGATTTAAAAGACAGGATTGCCCTAAGCACGAAGACCATCCAGCAACTTGATGAAGCAAATTCAAAGGCACCAGAACCAAATCGAGACCGAAGTGTCATCGTAGAATCTAATGGAGACGCGACTAGGGGAAGTAGCGCATCCGACCCGGATTATAATGACGGAGAGTCAGACTATCACGAGCAGAAGAGCGTAGGGCACCACCGCGCGATGAAAGAGCTGCGTGATGAAATGATGGCCGAGATCAGACAGTTAAAGAGTAGACAAGGCGGGGGAAGATTAGAAGAGGTCATGAGAGAGGCTAATTCCACGCCCCTAACTCATCGCCTGGCCAACACCCCTATTCCGCTGAAGTGCCATGTCCCGACCTTCAAATGTTATGACGGATCCAGTGATCCCGCTGCACATATTCGGTATTATAACCGTTTTTTAGCCAGATGGAGTCAGAACGACGCCGTACTCTGTAGATACTTCACATCAAGCCTGAAGGGATCGGCATTGTCTTGGTTTGATAATTTGCCGCCGGACTCCATCCAATCCTACGACCAACTCGCAGAAAATTTCATAAGAACTTACATGTACAACAAAGCCGTTAACACCGGAATGGATAAGCTCTTTTCGCTAGCAATTGGCTACAAGGAAACCAAGAGGGAATACACTAACAGATGGCACAAGATCTGCCAAGCCATAGGAAGTGTGGACCCAGTGGTAAGTATCAACTGCTACAAGTGGGGATTAGACCGAATGAGTCCACTATTTGTTGAGATTCATGGAAGTGTGCCTAAGACAGAGGGAGATCTTTGAATAATTATTGAAAATCACGCTCGTCTTGAAGAAATCCAGCGTGAAAACCCGAGGGCGTATCCGCAGAGGTCTCACCGTACCAATTCCGCAGAACAAACCAATGGGGCCAAGAGGAATAGCTCAGAGGAACGGCCTCACGAAGATAGGAAGGAACGAAGGGGTGAACTACGAAAAGACGATCGAAAATTCGAAGATCAAGTTTACACGAAACTCAATGCTAGCTATGCTCGGATCCTGCGAGAGATAAAAGGAAGGGAAAATTTGGAGTGTCCATGGTCTAAGGGAAAACAACCCCCAAGAACCGAGAAGTCTAAAGATTACTGTGAATATCACTGCTTCAACGGACACCAGACCGAGAAATGTAAAAACCTCAAAATAATGATCCAAAAACTGATTGATGCTGGCGAACTCCACCATTACATACGAAAGGATGTCGCGGAAGATAGATCCAAACGGACCAATCCAGTCCAACTTCCAGAGGGGAACCGCACAATCAACACCATCTCGTGTTCCGAAGCCGCAGGGCCCTCACTTACAGCGCAGATAGGAAAGAGGCTACGGAAGCAGTTCGAGGACCGCTGCGAATTGTATAAGATTGATGGTATAGAGGTGGATGAGAACGAAGAGTGGATGGACTCGCCTATTATCTTCGATGCTGAAGATATCAAAGAAGATATGGAAGACCATAACGACCCCCTGGTCCTAACACTACCAGTGGCTGGATGTAACCTCAAAAATATCCTCATAGACGGGGGAAGCTCAGTAAACGTTCTATTCTAAGACGCATTCAAATGAATGAAGCTCCATGAAGAACAGCTAATGACCTCTTATTACACCATCTATGGATTCAATGGAACACCCACGAAGCCATTGGGAGACATCGTGTTACAGGTTAACGCCGGACCCATGAAAGTAGAAACACGATTCAGCGTAGTTGACGCCACATCCCCCTACAACGCCATTATTGGACGAAAGTGGTTACATAAACTCAAAGGAGTGGCGGCAACTTACTACCAATATCTCAGATTCCCCACACCTGAGGGAGTGATGGAAATCAAGGGAGACCGAGTCTCTGCAAGAGAATGCCAAGCCACTCAGGATCGTATCAACAACGAACAAGAAGAGCAGCGAAAAACCCGAAAAAGTAAAAATAAAGAAGCCACGAAAGAAAAGGCCATAGACCTGTTCCTCAAGGAAACTACAGGAAGGGGATTGACAAAGGGTGATAAAGTCCTAAACACAGAAACAGGTACTTCAGCAGCCAACGAAGGACAGAACCATACCAAATAGCAATCAAAGAACGTCCCAGTCCTCGGGGATCCGAAGCCTGTGTTCACACCAGTAGAGCCCGTGAAAGAAATCAACATAGGAACGGAAGAAAACCCGAAGATGATCAAAGTAGGGACCGTAATGGACGAAAAAAGAGAAGATTCCTTAACCAAATTACTTAAAGAATACGCGGATGTATTCGCCTGGAAGCTAGGAGATATGCCGGGGATTGACCCGAAAATAATCCAACACGAGTTGCGCATCAAACCAGGCACGCCACCTTTCAGGCAGAAAATAAGAAAAGTTGCACCGGAGTACCATAAGGCAGTGGAAAAAGAACTTCGGAAACTACTAGAAGCGGGGTTCATCAAAGAAGTCAAGTACCCTACATGGATCTCCAACATGGTCGTCGTTCCTAAGAAAAATGGAGGGGTTAGGATATGCATCGATTTTACTAACCTCAACAAGGCATGTCCAAAGGACAGCTATCCCCTGTCAAGCATAGATCAGCTGGTTGAAGCAGTAGAAGGATACGAAGAGCTGTCTTTCATGGATGGATATTCTGGTTACAACCAAGTATCCCTGGAAGAAGAAGATCAACTACACACACACACCATTCTACACCCCCATGGCCTTTATTGCTACTAGAATGCCCTTTGGACTTCGAAACGCAGGGGCAACATACCAAAGAATGGTCGATGCTATCTTCAGGCCATGGATTGGTAGTACCTTAGAAGTCTACGTTGATGACATGCTCGTCAAAAGTAAGCTGCGCAAAGATCACCATCAGGATCTGAGAGATATATTCGAAGCAATGAGGAAATCACATGAAAGTAAACCCAGAGAAATGCACCTTCGGTGTCACTTCAGGGAAATTCCTCGGATATCTGGTAACAAAAAGGGGCATTGAGGTAGACCCAGCGAAGATTCAAGCCATAGTAGAAATGCCATCCCCGAAGAATTTAAAAGAAGTGCAGAAGCTCAATGGGTCCATAGCAGCCTTGGGCAGATTTATTGCCCGATCCTCGGACAAATGCAAACATTTTTTCAATATTCTCAAAAAAGGGAGTAAGTTTGAATGGACCGCAGAATGCGAAGAGCCTTCCAGAAAATCAAAGAACACCTGCTTCAATTCCAATCCTGCAGAAGCCTGATCCTGATGAGGTTTTGGCATTGCATAGCAGCGACGGAAGACGCAGTTATCGCAGTGTTGGTCAAAACCAATACGAAGGTAGAACACCTATTTATTATGTCAGTAAGACCCTAAATTCTGCGGAAAGGAACTACACGAAGATCGAACAACTTATCCTAGCATTGGTATGGGCTACTCAAAGCTGAGAACCTACTTCCTAACTCACTCATCCGGGTCCCATGCAAAGCACCACTGGAAGCAGTCCTTAAAAGCGCAGGAAAAGTGGCAGAATAGCCAAGTGGAACACCCACCTGGACCAATTCAACATCATTCATGAAATTCAACATTCCCGAAAATCCCAAGTTTTGGCGGATTTCTTAGCAGACCTCCCCCTGGACAACGACGAAGAGATTATGGGAATGCCAGAAGCCGAGGAAGAAAGTAAGGATCCAATGGATATCCTCGAACCCGCGAGTCAAAGACAATGGGAATTCTTCGTCGATGGTTCCAAGAATAAGGAAGGAGCAGGAATAGGCATCGTCATCACCACCCCAACCGGAGAAAGGATCGTACATGCACTCAGGTTAGAATTCAAAGAGCATACTAACAACATCGTCGAATACAAGGCAGTCGTACATGCCCTCCGTTTAATAATAGAGATGGGGGTAACCGATGTAAGACTGACAAGTGATTCGCAGCTTGTCATACGGGAAATAGGGCTCGAGTACAATGTGTACGACGACACACTCTCAGCTTACATGGCCTTGGTCCAAACATTGGCATCACAAATTCCGAACACCAAGTTCCGGCACTTATGCAGAAGGGATCTTAGGCACGCGGATTCCCTAGCATATATATCCTCCATGCTGTAGGACAAAAACGTCGAAGCTATTAAAATAACAAGGGTATACGAGCCTACGATTGTATCACAATTCTCCTTCGCTACCAATCAAGATACAGTGGAATAAAATATCGAAGACCAGGTAGGAGAAGACATCGATAACGATTTTGACGAAGAAGATATCCTGTCGAGAGCAAATCAAGACGAAGATTTCAGCAACGAAGATGATTGGAGAATGGTGATCCATGCGTTTCTTAAAGAAGGAACCTTACCCGCGGACCATAAACAAGCCAGGAAAATACTCTCCAAAGTAGGAAGATATGACCTTCGTGATGGAATCATGTACAAGAAATCCTTCCTCGTACCGTTGCTACGCTGCTTGTCCAGAAAAGAGGGGCATCGAATTCTAAACGACATCCATTATGGTGACGCAGGGAATCATAGCGGCATGAGATCACTAGCCGACAAAGCAAAAATACAAGGATATTACTGGCCCACAATGATGCAGGATGCCGCAAGAATGTCCCGACGATGTGAAGAATGTCAGCGTTTTGCCAAAAAGATACACGCGCCAGCAAAAATGTTAAACTCAGTATATAGACCGTGGCCATTTGCAAAATGGGGCATAGATATCGTCGGGCCCTTCATCGAAGGATCAGGGAAAAGACGATTTTTGATAGTAGCCACGGACTACTTCAGTAAATGGGTGGAAGCTAAAGCCTTAGCCAGGATCAGAGACGTGGATGTGTTTACCTTCATATTCCAAAACATCATTTGCAGATTTGTCATACCAGCAGAAATCGTGTCCGATAATGGTAAGCAGTTACAGGGGAAAAATATAGACATGCTCTTTGATACTTTCAAAATAAGGAAGAACAAATCCACCCCCATATACCCTCAAAGCAACGGACAAGCGGAAGCCACTAACAAGACTCTCGCCCTTATCCTCAAAAAGAAATTAGACGAACATAAGGGGCGATGGTGTGAACAGTTGCACAATGTGCTATGGGCATACAGGACTACACGAAGATCTGCCACTGGGGAATCCCCGTTTCTCCTCACTTATGGATCCGAAGCAGTCATCCCAACAGAGATCCTCATGCCAACCACAAAGACCGAAGCATGGGAGAAAAATCTCACAACGGACATGATGTTAGAGAGATTGGACGACCTGGAAGGAAGAAGGGAAGCAGCATTACAGAAGATGGAAAATTATCAACGAAGGCTAGCAAGGGAGTACAACAAAAAGGTAAAACTTCGGAATTTTGTAGAGTGACGTATGTGCTAAGAACAATCCCACAGTATCAACGAGAGAAGAAATGGGGAAAGGTAGCACCCACATGGGGATGACCTTTTATAATACACGACATTGCGAGAAACGGTTCCTACTATCTTCGCAATCTGAAAGGAGAGGTTCTCCGGCATCCTTGGAATGCTAAGTGGCTCAAACCGTACTACCCATAGGAGCAATGCAGCTTTGCATCTTCGTGAAGACTACCAGAAGAAGAAGGCAGCGTAACCGCTCTACATGTTTCTATCTCTGGACGAGGAGTAGCAGGCCTCAACCTATCAATAAAACAAGCTTTCTGAAATTCAAGTAAACAGAACTTATCAACAATATTGGGGAAAGTAGTTAATCTACAATCTCTCAGGGCTCCCCCACCCACCAGAAAGAGATACCCAACCAATCTTAAGGCAACGGGTCGACGGAATGGGTGTATGTAAATATTTTAACCCCATATCCTAGAACGTTGCCTCGACCCCCACCGTCTGGGAATCCTCTGGCGAAGGGTTCGCCAGCGGGGTGACAGGTCTCAAGACGATCACGAAGGTACCTCCCTTCGGTATCGCACCCAAACACTTAAAACACTTTTTTTGTTTTTAGTTTCCTTCTTAACAATGCTTAAAATAAACAACAAACTGATATTGCAGGTATATCAAAAGAATGATCCATTTCATAAAGGATTGGTTACAAAAAGCGGCAAGGCCAATACAAGGAAAACATATCAAAAATATTCTTTTTACAAAATACTAGCAAAATCTAACAGAAGGCTAATGATGCCGCGGCCTCTACTTAGATGATGCCGCCCCATCAGCAGGGTTGTTCCGAAGAGTTGAAGGGACGCTCCCACCAGATGAGGGTCCCGAGGATCCAGGCAAGGAGGAAGGTACAGGACGACGCGGATAGCTCTTCACGAGGCCATGCTCGGTCTTAAGCCCAAGCTCAATCTTCTCCAGCATCTTGTTTGTCTCCTCAGCCAATTGACACCGAGCCAATTGACACTGTCGTCCGCTGGTGGGCTTGAGATAACAACGAAGATAGATGATTCACTTCTTTAGAAGCAGCACCAACGGCCTCCTCGCGGGATGCCGCCAAACTCTTAAAATGATTAGTCTGTTCTTCCTGCTGCGCTAAGGAAGATTGAGCCTTTTCAAATTTTTCATTTGCAACGCGGAGTTGCCCCTCGAGCTCTGAAAAAGACAACACAAGGGAGTTAGCACAGAAAAGACACAATCACACTCGACGAAATAGGGTTATACCTTCGACACAAGCCGAAGCCTCTTCATACTCATTAACAACCGCATCTCGCGCTTCATCAAGATAGTCATATTCCTCGGATAATTTCTTATAATCTAGTTGAAGGTTGGTGAGAGTAAATTGACTGGCATCTAATTCTACCTGCTTCATTGAATCCATGTGACGAAGGTGGTTGACTTCGTTGTTTATCTCTGTTACCCCTTTGCTAAGTCTGTACCTACATACTTCAAGATTCCTCTCAGACTCAGCCTGGCGGGCTATTTCAGCGCGAGACGCAGCAAGGGCTTTGCTGAGAGCCCCAACTTCGGCTCTGGCATCGTCCCTTTCTCTAGTAAGGCACAGCGTACTCTCCTTAATTCCCGGATAAAGGAAGGGAGCGAGCCTTTTGTAATTCCTCTTCCAGAAGATGTATTCTAGACTCCAACAACGAAGTACGCTCACGGGATTCCCGCAGATTCTCACGTGTCCACAGCAGCGTACCATTGAACAAAGTACGATCATGATTATACAGATTTTGCATATCAACCATCTGAACATGCCTTGCGCGCCATCCCTCAGCTCGAGCGTCCCACTTTTTGGCTTCGCTCTTAAATTTTTCGACCATCTCTTTGATACGAGATTTTTGCCAGGCCCTTTCGTTTCGAAGTCATATCAGCTCGGGGACACCACCGACTGAAGATAGGGTGGGGAGGCTCAGACAGAACAACTAAGTATTAGAGAGGAATTACGAGAGATAAAAGATGAAGAACCAAACCTGTGAAAGCTGAAAATTGGCTGCGAGCTTGCTCTAACTCAGCACGAACGGAGGCAAGCTCTGAACGAATACCAGCCTCCGCTTCACCCAACCTTTCTTTCTCTTTAAGGCTTTTCTTCAGTTCTTCTATCTCCACCTCAGCCGCAGATAATTTCTTTTCTCTGTGACGAAGCTTAGCCTCCAGCTTCAAAGATTTTGCTTTAAAGAATTGATACAACACATGGTTACAATGCTCACTCCTCATCATCTACACGTCAAACGGCAAACATTATTACACCGAAGGATTTAATTGTCACAAAGAGATACGTACGAGGACTTACCTCCAAGACACGCTGCTGGGGAAAACCATATTGGTACCCATCGGCTATGGCCATCATGTCAGCAACAGAAGAGGGAGGGTCCGATACGAGGGTAGCCTCTGGAACACTCAAGCTTTTCCCCCACATCTCAGCAACACGCGCCTTGGGAGATAGTTCCATCATCCGACGGGTATAAGCATCGGAATCTTTCTCACCAGCAACCACCGGGGCAGGGTGAGGAAACACAACACTCTTTTTCTTGAGCCAATCCATTATGGCATCCTCACCCTCAAACATCAGCGAATGAGGGAAATCCTCGGACGGCAAGTCACCACAGACTTCCCCTTCGCTGACATTGCCCCATCGGCACAAGTTTCGGCATCACCACGCGCATTATGATCATCCGCGCCCTCATTCTGAACAGCAGCATCTTCCTTACCAGAACCCCCGAGCACATCCCAATCATCATTGGGGGAAAGCAAAGAAAAGTCTTCGGGAAAATCGAGGGCATCGTCAAAGAGTTCCCGCGGAATATATCCTGTCAAAGAGAACTCTTGAGAAATGGTGGGGAGAGTTTCCGCAGCCTCACCAGCAGGAGCAGACATGTCCGCGATAACACCTTCGTCAGCCACCGCGGCGTTTTCCTCCCTACAACACCATCACACCCGCACCAACCTCTTCCTCGACATCAGGAGGGGAAGTATCAGTGCGTTCTTCCCCATCAGAATTCTTCATCCTCGGCAAACTCTTCGTTCACCGGACTGGTAACTTCTTCATGAACCTCAGCCTCACCCGTTACAATGGTAGAAGACTGCTTGGGCCCAATCTTTTTCTTCTTCGACACCTGCAAACCAACACACGTTCCACAAAAAGAGTTATTTCTTCATACAGTTTGATTTTCAAAAAAGGAGGGGCGCGGCCAGAATCTACAATAACCATACCTTGGCAGTAGTGGCACTCTTCGATGGAAGTATAGCACCAGAACCTTCCTCCTCGTCTCCTTCAACGACGTCGAGAGCATAAGGAAAGTTCATGCCTTCGAAATTTAAACGCCAAGGACAGAAATCTCCATAACGAGCAGGAGGAGATTCACGAGGCCCGCTGCTCTCAGAAGGACGCCAACCGCGCGGACCGGGAATCCAACCATACGCCCAAGGACCAACAATTTCAATAACAGTGGCGTGTCACTCATAATCATGGTCACGCTTGATCCTTTCGCGCGCGGGAAAAAGTTTCCGCTGACTCGACCCCTCGGTGCCTGGAACATATTTCAGTTTGGCATCACTCACCTCACTTAACATACGAATTTCGCCCCGAGGAGCAGCGAGGTTCCGAAGGCTAACACTCCACGGTTTACGGTTCCTACTATTGACATAATCCCCAAAGGAGTTGTTGAAGTTTTCAGGAGTATACCATTCCCTCTCAGCAGGATTTGGAACGTAACATGTCATCGTCGTCTCCCCCTTACTCCGCAGATAACATTCCCTCAGTGCACGGAGATAATTCCCCGATAATTGCGAAACGGAACGACTGTGAGTATTGGTGGAAGAGCCTTCACGACCAGACAGCACATCGTAATAAAAGGAATCACCAGACTTGTACAACGGCAGCATAAGACCCGCCTCGAAGGCTCCAACCGTATTCAACAGGTGAAACTCATCAAACTGATACTTCGAGATGAGCTCGTAAGTAATATCATCCTCAGGGGCATAGAAACGAACCTCGAAGGATTGAAGCTCATGCTTTTCCTTGAAAACTTCAAGGTCAATGTGCTTGAACGTGACTTTCTTCTTGCTGACCGAAACGCTGCGTATCACCGGGGCAGCATCATCCTCTTCCGCGGGATCAGACGAACCAACAAAATCTTCGGAAGCTTTTCTTTTCAAAGGAGGATTCTTAGACGATTCAGTTCTCGGCACACCACCTTTGGAGTTCTTCCCTTTGAAATAAAGTACTGGAGGCGGCGGCAGAGGGTACTGCACGGACACTACAGAACGAAAAGGAGGAATATCGAAGGCGCCACCACGAAGAGGTGTCTGCGTACACCTAGAGTCATCACGAGGACGAGAAGCAACACGACCGACAGCATATCGAGACCCGGAAGGACTCTTCGATGGATCCCCTTTCCTAGGAGGAGAGGCCTTCGTCCCAGAAGAAGACGAAACTTTACCACCGCGAGGATCCATTTGAGATAATCTAGAGAGATCTCCCCCAGGTGGATATGTATCAGACTCTCTACGAGGAGGGGATCTCGGTAGTCTGGATGCCGGAGTTGGATAAGGAAGCCGCGGACGATCAGACATGGCTGCGAAGACGTACAACATAAACAAGTTAGAACCAAACACGAGGACATCACCAAAGATCAAAAAACCACAAAATTAGCAGTTCATCTCAATATAGCCCAGAAACCCTAAAACTAGCATACATGCTTGAATTCCCCAAAACCCTAAAACCCTAAACTTAAAAATCCAATCAAAACAAAATAATGCCCTCCTCGACTTGAGAAGAAGAACATGGGAAAACTAGCATACCTGTATCAAAAGATGTTCTTCATCACAAACAAGGGACGACAACAGCAGAAAATTTACAATCAACACAAAACTTAAAACAACAGAAACGAAGAAAAGAAACCTTACCACCACAAACAAAATCCCGAAAGAAGACAACAAACCAGAAACAAAGAAGAAACGAGCGTGATTAATGCTAGGGCAGAGAGAATTTAATGGTTGAAGAACAAAGAATGAAGACTGACAGGGAGAATAAAATTAATTTTGTGGAACGTTGAATGAAATTAATTTGTCTCCTCTCCTTAATATACTCGAAAGAAAGAGAAGGAAGTTAAAGGAGGAATGGGAAACGTGCCCATTAAATGAGCAGTTAATGCACAAGTAAGAAACATGCCCAAGTATCTAGGAGAAGTTATTATGAGAGAGGAAGAATATGTAACGTCTGTTTTCTTCAATGCTCCCACTAAACACTCAAGCCCGAAGAAAATGGGCAAATTGTGTGTACATATTTCATCATCAAACACGTGTATACAGGAAGACACGTGGAGAGCATGCGGACAAAGTCATCAAAACATGATGACACACGCCCACAGCCAAGAAGCCCATCCCGTCGACGTCGGATCTTTGCCCGAACAAATCTAAGGGCAGAAGTCAAAAGATGTATCGAAAACACGATGTACCGCGGAGCACCAAATAACTCCCGAAGATTTACTTTATCTCATCCCCAAAAGAAGCTAAGATCAACGGTGAAGAGAAGGTTAACTGACATGGATGTGACATGGGCAGAAGACACTTGTCTGACACGAGCATGCGTCTCAACTACTCGCATTAAACACTCTGAGCAGTATACGTGTCGATCAACCCGTGGAACGAACGAGGATGACTCTACGTGATCCAGTAATGAGCGAAGATCTCCGCGTGATGGACACAAAACACAAGAAGATAAGGTTCCAACGGCCCTCAGAAATGGGTCCCACACTCTAACCCTATAAATACCCCCTCTCCACCAAGAGTGAGGGGATCAGAAAAACGGAGGAGAGAAGGAGAGAGAGAAGGATTGTGAGTGTAAGTTTGTCCTTTACAATACACAGACCTATGTAAACTCCAAAGTCACTCGACTCTCTGTAATCATCAAGTACATAGTGAAACAACAACCCCGTGGATGTAGGCCTTAGTGCTGAACCACGTAAATCCCAGTCTTATTTACATTTCAGCACTTTATATTCGTCTAACGCTCCATGAGTTTTACTTTTATACTTCGTTTTCTTTATCTTCCCTTGCGTAAACGCCTCTCGCGATATTATTAGATGAGGCTATGATAAACCCGAAGGTTTTGAGCCAAGAAATCAATACAATTGTATCATCAGTGCGACTATGTACCTAGAGTGCGAACATATAGATGCCTTCGTGATTTACGTGTTCACAACAAGGAATGGGAGATCATGTTTTCATCGATGACAGTGAACTTTTCCTTCCACCAGTCTGGTCAGGACCTGTATCCTCCCTGACAATCTTTAATTTTACATCCATTATGTCAGGTACTTCAGGTTCTTACATGTATCTCAAGACCATGGAAAAGGAGATCACTAAACACAGCGGTGCTAGATTATTTTTAATTGCTTCTCTTTTATTGCCTGGTCGAAACACTCTGACGGATACAAAACTCAACACAGAGAGTCCAAGATCAGCATCTAGATTGGCAATCGTCAGTCAAATCAATGACAAGGTGTTAATCAACAACAAACTTATTTCCAACAGGATGCTTGTCAACCACAAGTTGCCAGATGAGAAGTGTATTTGTCTTGCTCTTCTCTATCCTCGTTCATTATTCGATCGTGGGAGGTGTGCAGTTATATCATCGAATTGTTTTGGGGTTACTATTCGTGACTACCATGGCAAGCCCATTGATGCGAGTTTGGGTTCAGAAATTTACTTTGAGAAGCATGGGACTCAAAGGGATGACGATTTTTTTGCTGTAATTACAAGCATCCGTGGAAATACTTTCATTTTAAAGCCATCAAAAAATGATCCGATAGTTTCTATGATACTCGTGATACTAACTATGGAAGCTTGTTTATCTAGTGATGTCTTAAATATTGTTTATGGATCCAACGGCACAGTTGGCGATACTTGTGATCCTGGTGACATTAAGGTCAGTTCCATTGCATTCAACACTAATGAAAGACAACAAGATAGTACATCTGGTGATCAGTCTGTGCGCCTTGGGAATTTTACTAATCAGTCGCCATCATACACTTGCAACGGGTATAAATACCTTGTTCTTTACATTGCATGGCAATCTGATGGTAAACATTTTTTAAGTGCTATCGACGAAGACGAGAAATTAATGGGAGATGCAGTAGTTACCTGCAAGGGATTATTGGGTTGCGTTGTTTTTGCAGTGAATGAGGCCAAAAAGGTGACCAACGGGTATTGTATGAAATGGTACCAGGTATCATCATTAATATATGTGGTTTTGGCACTTCTAAAAATTTTGGGGTATGCTGTCACGGAAGGATTAGATCATTTGGTAACCACATCAAACAAAACATCAAGCAACCTGTATAAGATGCACATATTTGAAGAGCGTAGTTCTACCGACTGCAATATGATAAATTCTTCAATTCAAGACCATTTGCATGGTAATTGTATTTCGAATTGAGAAACATGGTCAAGTCATTGTATTTGCATGCCACTTTTACACTTTAAGATGGGAAGGTTCCACCTTGCAACAACTGTACTCTGCATGTACTTTAGTGAGGGATTGGATCTATTACAAATTCTTTTGACCGGCATTAGTATTTCGTTGGAATTTAAGCCGCTGGCTAAGAAGGTTATACACCACCATGGTGTCTTACTATATGATGCTTACACTATCCATGAATTTTTTCATACCATTGTAAATCATAAAGTCTTTATGGTGTTGAAAGAAAAGATGACTTTGGTGACACAGTCATTTGTTGGTTCAACACACTATGCAACACGTTGGACAAGTAATCACACCGATAGTTGGGGAACTGTAAGTTTCCATAGCTTATTTTTCTTTTGAATTATAATGTCCATGAAATATTACCTCTACCAGTTTGTGAACCTTTTGGCAAGTTTTGTGTCACTATGGTTGAATTTACACAGACATATTTGAAGATGTGCAATGAGGATGGTAATTTTCTGTTTTCGAAGCTCGGAAGCAATAAACCAGATCTTTCTGATTTCGCTTTTCCGGATAACTTCAGTAACTACTACGAGAGAGGCAAAGAAGTTTTAAAGTTTAAAAATCTGTGCAACTCATTTGTGCAGTGTCTCGGTTCAAAAAGAAGTTTATTAAAGTGTGATGTTTACACAAAACACTGGCCGATTGAGCACATATATACTTCTGAGATTAGTCTTAGTCTATCCTGTTTAGTGAAGTTCTACTGCATTGTACGACAACCGAGTCAAGGAGGAAATATTATTCAAAGGGTAATAGATGAGAAGGCACTGTCAATGGTTACCAGAACTCACAAGCTCAGCCAGTTACTGGTTTTAAAGGATGTTATCAACAAGACTAATGGACAATTCATAGATGCAATCGGTGTTACCCAAAGGAATAAAAAGCTATGAGGAGATCAAATTACAATTTTTATATGGGAACATTATCTATATACCCCAAATATGAGGCTCATTGAAAAATACCCTTTCAAACTTTATAAATACCCCTAAGCTTAATACATTACTACAATACCCTCCTTTATATAGTGTATATACAAAATCACTCCCCTAACCACTATTAAAAAAAAAAAAAAAACCATCTCTCCTGTCTCACCACTGACCACGACTGTGAACAACCACCACCACTGTCCACCGCCGCCGCCATCCACCACCACCACTATCGCCGCCAACCACCACTGTCGTCCACCACCACCGCCGCCAACAACCACCAGTCACCACCGCCAACCACCACCACTTTCTCATATCCACCACCACCACTGTCGTCATTGCCGCCGCCACCTCCACTAGCAACCGCCGCAGTCGCCGCCGCCGCCACCACCACCCCGCCACCATGTGGAGGCAACTTGCTAAAGTTGTCTCCATATCTGAGGCAACTAGCACCAAGTTGTCTCGAAAGTGGAGGCAACTAGCACCAAGTTGTCTCTAATAAAAAAGTGTACATGAACAAGTTGCTAAAACAAATGGAGACAACTAACACAAAGTTGTCTCCGAATCTGAGACAACTAGCTCAAGTTGTTTCCGAATTTGAAAGCAACTAGTTCAAGTTGTCTCCAAACATAAAGGCAACTAGCTCAAATTTGTCTCAAAACAAAAGGAAAAAAAATATACACAAATGAGTGAACCAGGCGTGAGTCGAACACACATCTTCTGACATGGAGCCAGTCGTGCTACCATTGCACCACAGATTCATCAATATTGCAGATAACATATCAAAATCACATCCAATAGACGAATAAATACATACCGAACACATCGACATGACTACAAAAGAGTAGGGAAATGCATATGATGAGGGTATCGTTTACTTCATTCAACATAAAGAAACATCACAATATATATATATATATATATATATATCGTTTAAACCTCGACAAAAATCATAGCTCTCATTGAGATAAACTTACAGAAGTACTAGTCACGCAAATGAGGTTCATTTTAGTCTTTTGCAGTGATAATGAACCCCGCGAGAAGCCCTCCAGTAGCATACATGAAGTGATTCATGAGAGCCTGTGTGATTTTTCCACCAATTTCTAAGCCAGTTATCCAATGTGAAACCCTTTGAAAATGTATGATATCGCGATTACCAAAATAATCAAATCAGCAGCTGCAAAAGTTGACATTCAATTTGATCAAATGAGACGAATTTGACACTGTAAAAGAACAAACAAGGCATATGCTAACTACTTTTTGTCTCAAGTAAAAGCGATTAAAATGAGACAATTGCATGAGAATTCCCAGTGGAATACAAGAATAAGTTTCTCAAAAAAATGGAGCTAACTAGCTCAAGTTGCCTGCGATTCTGGAATCAACTAGCTCAAGTTGCTTCCAAATCTGGAATCAACTAGCTCAAGTTTCCTGCGATTCTGGAATCAACTAGCTCAACTAGAGAAAGTTGCTTTCACTCTAGTTGCCCCCAAAATCTAGAGTCCAAGAATGAAATGGAGCAAACTAGATAACGTTTAACTGTTGCTAATCCAAAGCCAGAATGGAACCAACATCTCCTTGCTAACAGACCCAACATCTACATTACTTCCATTCCAACGCCGTTAAGCCAACAACACCATTGCAATGACACTGCAACTCATCAGACTCAAAACACCATCACTATCAATCACTTAAACATTGCTTTACTACTGATCAGATTACCGAAACCAACTATCTTTCCATCTACCGCCTATATTTATATGCATAGGAATAGGATCAGTAAATCCTTTTACATTTGGGATTTAGCCTATTCACACTAGTTTTTCTCATGCAGTCGAAAAGTGGTACTCAAAGAGTACTAGCAACAAGAGATTCGAGACTATTACCTGACTGGTGGGTCCTGATAAGTACTGACCTAAAGAAAAAAAAATCAGTGAATAATAATTGAAGTACTAGATAAGATTTTAAGTTATGTTCGTACTAAAAACTGAAAAGTGATTGCATCATTTTCAACAAAAGAAAATTCATCTCCTGGTACAAACAGAAACAAAATGCTCATTGTACCGAATATATCACCATATAACTTAAACATTGTGTCAATTGTGGTGCAATCGAACTGATGCTGCTAATGCTTTATCACATTGAGGAAAGTAAAAGTGATCGACTGTAAAATCTATTTCTTGTTAATGAAAGATACAAACTATATCTTAAGCTTGTATCTGTCTTAGTAACTCTTAAGCACTTGTTACAGAACTAAGTATACGAACGCGCAAGAAAATGATTATAGTACTGAATAAAGGTTTAGCTTCTGTATGATATCTGAGCCTTTCTTTCCACAATAAAGCACAGCAACAGAAACTATAATGCCGACAATTGAACCAGTCTTGCTCTTTTTTGGTGCAGTTGGCAGAAGGTTACAGACAGTTCAAAATTTGATCAGGAAATCCAAAATTAGTAGTTGGGAAAATGCAAAATCAATCACATTAATAGAACATGGAGAAAAAAAATCTTCCAAGTGGAAATTATCCTAGAAAGAATTACTCCATAGTAGTGGATTTAACAACATTCTCATGTAATAATACATTGTCTAACTGCTCAAGGCTTACATTACTAACTAGAAAAATGAGCATTAACTTCCATTTGACTAACTGAAGTGCTACAGAATACTTAAAAAAAATACAAGCATAAGCTAAGCGGAAAAAAAAAAAGGTTTATTTCAATAGCTATATCTTTGCACTATATAAATTAAGACCAACCATGAAAATTCTGATCTGTACATTCAGAAGCCATTGAGCACAATAACCAGATGATGTAACTGAAATTAAAATATAAACATTTCAGGATGGAAACCATACCTTGGGAATAAGCTCCACCGCCATCATTTGTATATTCGCATCCGGAAGACAATCTCCAACAACCACCACCATAACAAACAATTTTAACCACCACTATCTCAATAGCCAAATTTCACCATTCCAACCGGAACCACCAAAATCTCCATCAATCTTTCTATCTACATCACCACCACTTACAGTACCACCACCACCAGTAGAAACTTCAAGCAAGAGAAAGAAGATAAATTTACAATCGTTTTGGATGATTTAATCTTCGGATCCAATAAATTGATGACGATATTCATTTCCTCTTCCATATCGATGCGAAACAGTCTGTAATAACAAACTGCAATCATCGATTTTAGGTTCTTCATGCCAAATCCAGTTGAAATCGAGATAAGTTTGATGTTTCTGATGCTTTAGATTAGGTTTTAACCAAGTGAAAACCAATTCAGACTGATTATTCAGGAGGTTTTGGCGGAAGTATAGGAGGTGATGCGAGAATTGGTGATGAGATTAGTGGAGGTGGTGCTGGAGCGAAGGTGGCGACGGAGATGGTGATGGTGGTGGCTGGGTTTGTTTATTTTCCGATCTAATTGAGAAGAAGAAGAAGAAACGAATTATAAAGAATAAGAGACGATAAAAGGTTAAAAAAGGAATTACAAAAGCTAAAGATTCCTTTCTACACAGTGGAGGGTATAATTAAAGTTGAAAGGGTATGTGTGAAACAGCCATGGACAGTAGGGGTGTTTATTCCATTTCCACTTTTTATATTTGATTGCGGAAAGTTTGAACACACATCTTATGTTGCCTGGAAGAACACTTACTGGTTAATGCGTTTCGGAATATCCAAGGCTATGAAATTTGTATTTGATCGTGGTAAGTTCTATCAGTGGCTTAAGCGAATTATATGGAGAGTACAAGTTGCGCCGCATTCGTTGTGTCGTGAAGTATTTCCAGAATTTCAGGTTTGAGGACAAGTCATTTTTCAAGCAGGGTGGAATGTTGCGACACCAATCCAATATCTCTTATTTCCTTAATTAGTTTGCATGGTCTCCTAGTTTGAGTAAACTTCTTATTATTAGCATTACTTGCCTAACAAGCATTCCTGTTATCTATAAATACATTGCTTGAGTTGTATACTCAGTTCTATTACTTTCTTCTCTTTATCTTCAAGGCAGAGGTGGCTAACCCCCAACTCAAAGGGTTTTATCTTGGGTTCTTTACCTTTTATTTGTGTTCTAATTAATGTTTTGGTCAAGGACCCTACCAAGCTCCATCAAAAAGTTATATTCTTGCTAAAATCATCAAATCTAATCAATTAGTTAAAAGAATTTTCATGACGACTTCGATCAACCACTAGTTCGCTGAGATAATCTAAGCATATTAAATTACGAAAGTACCATTTTATCAATATGCAAAAATACCCTCAAAATTTGGACCGGGTATTATAACCTTACCCACTTAAAGAATTTTCGTCCCGAAAATTTAGAATAACATAGCAAACAAACATATTATGCTAAAAGAGAAAATCAAAACGTCTTTAACAAAACAAGACTAAGATTTGTTAATTGATTGCGCAACAACTAGTTCCCGAAGGATCTAATCGTTGCTCTGACACCAAATTTTAACACCCCGATTTTCGGGTCCGTATCCTTCCCAGATCCCATGCCCGAAAACCCGAATTGCTACTTCGATATCATAGCCAAAACCCAGCTACTAAGCTCATTAAATAATTTATTTGGGCTAATTTAGTTTTGTCCGTTTTAACAATTTTCTCGCAACGGAATATTTAGAATTTTTCTTTTTTTTTTGAGAATCATTTTAAAAATACTTGTACAACTCAAAAATTCTATAATTTTGATCAAATATCCCTTAATATGTTTTACATTTATTACAAAAAGAATCATACCAAAAACTATTAGGAATTTAAAATGATAAGCAGTCAACTCAACACTAAACAATATTTTACAGCTTTGAAACTAAGACTAATTACATCCTTAAACTAGAATTTTACACATAAATCACAATTTTAGGGATCTAAAATCATTCTCTAGGCTCCAAGGTGATCAACTCCTTGTCATGCATCAAATCTGGAATTTTTGTCATAATACGACGTGAGTTTTGACACTCAGTAGGCAAAGAAGCAACAAAACATTTAACACAAATATTTTTCAATTCTTTAAAAATAAAAAGCACGATAATATCACCCCAAGCACGTCTAACAACATTTTATGCACATGGAAACACCAATATTCACAATAACAATCAAGTCAATCTGCTCACGCCAAGGGAGCCCCAAAGATAACTCGTATCACGTCAAAAGGTTTTTAGGGGTCGCTGCCCATGGACCGTAGCCCAAATATGCTCGCGCCAAGGAAGCCAAAATACTTTTAGGGGTCACTGCCCATGGACCGTAGCCCAAATCATATTCATGCTCATACAACAATATCAAAATCATTATTAACCATAAACTTCAATCAAGACCACCATATATCAACCAAATGGTAAAAGTAATATAAACACAAATTTAATTAAAGAACACCCATATAAAAGAAATAAAATAAATAAAGTTTTGGTTTGTGTTGCGCCTACCTCAATTCGCAAGATCCAGAAAATACAAGCTCTTAACTTTATAAACACCACGATCCACCATCTTCGACACCAAAATAATCATATCCAATATTATTCTCTATTTTATGTAGTGACAAAACTTTTATGTTTTCTAGACGACATAATCGTCTTCTCTCCTAAAATATCAAGTTATAGTATCTCTCATAAGGTATAATTCTTTTTTGCCCACTGGTCAATCCTACTAGTCAACCCCACCACTGATGTGGCTCTGATGTTGCGTGACTTTTTAATTTTCCGGTCTTTTCTCTTTGGTTTCTCTTTCTCTTAACGTGTTTAATTTTTTCATTTTCTTCTTTGATATTTCAGGCTGAAAAATATGTAACAGAGGCATCTTCGGCCATCGGATCCATGGAAGTGTTTAGTACTTGAAAGGGGTTATGCTTTCTTTACCAAAAACAATAAAGGGTTATGCTTCTCTATTAGTCTTTAGGATTCTTTTCTTTTTTGCTGCTTCTCTCTTCGATCCAACTCCAGAAAACCCCTAAATCTCTAAGGTTTTTTAATTTTCAATTGGATATCAACAAAGCTGGATTAATGATGTAACACGTTTTTGTCTCCTAAAGGTGTTAACTTTGAAGGTAATTCAATTCAAATTCATTTTATTTGTTTTCAGTTTACAATTTTTATTGAATTTCAACGTGGGTTTACTTAGTATCTTCACCGAAGTGGAGAATTTTTCAATCAAGGTTGTCGTTGTTTGAGTTTAGGCTTTGATGGGTATTAAGAATTCCTTAGAATATCCTCATGGGGTACTTGATATATGGGATGAAGATTCTGTGTATTTACCACTGCTGATCATGTTTAACATAGATTGTAGTTTTAGATTTTGATGGAAGAACAAACGCTGAACACCAAAATGTTAGTTTAATTTATCATTGTTTGTGTAATGGAATTAAAGAAAATAGTTCAGAAATATTTCTTAAAAGGAACCAAGTGTTTGATCACAGGATTGTGTTGGACTCTTTTTTCTATTTTTGTTAGTTACAAATGAAAGGGGTTAAGACTTTAGTAGATGACCATGAATCTTTGAATATCAAATTTGCGCAAATCGTGACTTAGACCATTGTCGGCCAGTTGAATGAATTTTACTAGAGTGCTTGTAGATTTTCTAAAGATTGTTAAGATCTGTTTCAGTAATAGGAGAAATTCACAGAAGTTCTTTTGATATAGTATAGTTAATATGCATCATGCCAATTTTGTTCTTAATCCCTGAAGGTTCTAGGTTCTGTAATTTCTTTTCCATAAATCTGCCTTCTCATACTTGATCTTGTTCTGCAAAATTTATAGCTCTTAACAGTATTTGCTTATGCATTTTGTCGGATCATGATGGCTACAAATGCCAAGTGATAAGACGGTAGTAGGAGGAAGAGATGATATGGTCAACACTTTTGTCAATGAAACTGGTAATAGAAAACATGTACTCGGATAGTGAAGTTTCCGTACACATTGACATTGTTTCAGCTTACGAATGATACCACAAGCACCCTTTACCGCTGCAAGACACAGCAGAGAACCACTGCAGCTTCTACTAGGATCCTCACAGGTTCAACCATTAGCAACAAGAGAGAACCAACTCTCTCATCAAATACTCTCTTGTTTTCACCATCCGCAACTCTTTTATATCCTTGCACTGCTAACATTGCTACTCAAAGTCAACCTCTGGACCATCAAACTGCACACCAGTTGGCTTGTAATGTTAAAGATTTAATCTTTTCATGGCATGAAGTCTATCATTAGAACTTGTATGTATTGCTTGTACAGCACATGGTACAATGCTTTTTTGTAGCAAAAAATTGAAACTTCAAACACCCATTATTGTAAGACATATCTATGTATAAATAAAACGACATTTCTCCTTATGCTTAAGAAAGTTCTTCTTTTAGAGTTTGAGCAATATTAAACAATTAGAAACAGAACCATAATAATGTTCAGTAACCAAAGAAAGCTGAACCATTTAAGTGTATTGACGAGTTTCTGCATTATGCTCCATAATCTCGCTTCCATGTAAGTGGGTATGCTTGTACGTCGGTGCAGGAATCGCAAGTCAATGATCTTCTTCTTCTATTGATCCATTCTTCTAATTAACTTAGGGTTTTTAAAGATTTTGGTTCATTTCTTGGTGCCGGAATTGTTTGAATAAAGCAAAAGAAAGTACTGCAATAGAAGTCATGAATCTTATTTATCGTAGAAGGAAGAACTTCTTCTTGGTCGGAATCTTTCTGTTTTTAAGAAAGTCCGAAACCAAAAAATTTAAACCACGTAAGAAGAGAGAAGAAAACTTAGAAAAGAGGAAAATCAAGCCACGTCATTGCCACCTCAACGGTGGATTTGAGGGTGGGTTTGACTTAGTGGGCTGAATTGAACTATTGCTCTCATAATAATCTTTTATTTTTGTTTTCTTATAAATATTAAATAATAAAGCATCTTGCTTAATAACAAAGATATTTTTTCCATCCTAATACTAAGTAAATTTCTTAATTAATATTATTACCATATTTGTCCAAATCTACCATTCATACACCTAAGCATAATTATAAAATTATGTATTTCCTTCTTTCTCAAATCTAAAATAAATTCCACATTTATTTTCAATATTTAATCATGTCAAGTCAATAAATGCAATCAAAAATTTTAGTTTCACATTTTGAATTAGCTAGAGCACAAATTATTAAGTTACCAAAATAGTTCAAATTTTCTATTTAAAATCCATGCAAAAATTTCAATAATGTGACAACTAAGGAAAGCGAATTTTCTTTATTTACCAAATAATCAACAACCAATAATATAGAGACATGCAAAACTATTTATTTTCATTTCCACCTCAAGTGACGACTAGCAATAATAATTCTTATAATTAAATTAACGAATTTAAAACATTACCAAAAATATAATCAATACTTAATTATATTATTTATATTTATTAAGTGACACATAATAATATGTACACACTTTCCACAAAATAAATTCTAAAGGCATTTGTAAGCTCATGCAAAACAAGTTTTGTATTTTTGTTAATATAAATAAATATTAAGTTTCACAAATGTCAACATGCTATATGTCAAGCTCCATCAAAAAGTTATATTCTTGCTAAAATCAATGAAATTAATCAATTAGTTAAAAGAATTTTCATGACGACTTCGATCAACCACTAGTTCGCTGAGATAATCTAGGCATATTAAATTACGAAAGTACCGTTTTATCAATATACGAAAATACCCTCAAAATTTGGACTGGGTATTACAACCTAAACATGCTCAAACTTCAAAATGCTTCTTAGTTAAAGCTAGGAAATTTTCTGGGCATAAGAAAACAGGGGCGGACCACAAAAATCCGACATCGGATGAAGATTCTACAGTGTTTTTGCTAAAAGGCTGAGTTCTGAATTTTCTGGTGACGTATTTCGGAAAAACTTTTCGTTCATTCATATGGATTCTGATTCATTCATCCACAAATCAGTAATTTTATGCTTCAATGAAGAAAACATAAGATGGGTACTTATTTAGAAGGCCTCTGAAGCGTTCAAGGGGTCAGAATTTCCAGCATCGCCATTAAGAGGATCATCGGTCATTTGGTCCTGGATTCTGAGACTCTTCTTCTTCACCATCCTCCGAAGATGAGCAAGCATCATCTGTACTCTCCTTTTCCATGGAAATTTCCTCATGGGAGCCGCTTGTCCGGCAGTAGGGAATTGAAGACCGTCAATACTTGATGGAGCAAGATTCTGAAGAGAAGTAACAAACATTGGTTTTGTGATCCTAATTGCATGGATAAGAAAAGTCATGGTGGAAAGAGCGTTAATAACTTTTGACTTCTCCGCCCAAGACACTTTCTTCCAATTATGTTAAATCCACATCAATCTACGGTCTCAGTATCAACAAGGATCTCTAGAGCAACTTCTTCCACGGTCTCAACACTAACAAGGATCCATGAAGCAAATCCAATTGTGATCTCAGTATTAACAACAGTCTCAGGAGTAACATCCGGCTTCATCAACTATCCATCCTCTGAAGTGTTACTCGATGGATCACACTTTTCTAAGCCCTAATGATTCATATCAAGATATGAAGATACAAAAGTCTTCCCAAAGCTTGCACGACGAACAAGCACAAGCCGAAGTCTTCTACAAGATGTTATCATCACCTCTACAAATGAGATACAACATACTTCAGGCCATGGGTTTACAAAAACGTACCAATGAGTGAGGAATGAGATGATACTTCCTTGATGAAAGATGTTCTTCTATGTCTCTTCTATAACATACTAAAAGGGCGCATCAATCGGAGATACGAGCATAAAAAAAATTGCTTCCACACTCAGGTTTATGAAATATGAAAATTTGTACGGGATTACAAGTTATGAATGTGCACGCGCCATTGAACGCCCTAGACATCTCCAAACTGAAGGATTCTTTTTGCGTATGATTCCTCAGTCTCTTAGCTTCGAAAGTTGGGTAAATCATCAAATTCCGACATCGTATGAAGTTTCAGCACTTCCAGAGTGGATGACATGCAAGCAGAAATTTCTAGACGGGATTGATAACACCCACAGTCGAGCGACGTTCACCTAGGTATTTCCACAAAGTCTTTAAACCTCGATATATCCACCTTTATATAAATTAGAAATTATAAAGAGAAGGAACGAAGAGAAGATCCCACCAATACTGGGGACTGACAGTCTGCCACTGTAATACCATTAAGTTTCGAAGACGCAAGCAGATGGATGTTTTTGCAGCAATCTCTTGGAGATGATGTTCAAGATCATCATAGGCAGCATCCAAATGATAATTTTCCTTACATTCAACATGGAAATTTATTTTGGCTAAAAGATCAACCTTCATACCGGGTGGATACGGCTCAACTCTATGATCAACGGGTTCTCAGCTTTTCATCTTCGCCCCCTCTTCTTCCTCAGATGATCGAGATGCGTACCACGAATCAACTCTCTCGTATCAGGACGATTCACCTCGGCATGAACATCAGCAAAAGCGCCATCTTTGGTTTGGCGTTTGCAGATTGTTTCCCATAAGAAGCAGAGACACAGCTATAATCAGGAGATACCATTATCTGTTACGAAAAGTGTTGGGTTAAACGCATGGTAACAATACGCGCAAAAATGGTAATTCTTAACTCTTACCTGTTTACGATTCCACTAACAATAGTGATTGTGATACAAGAGTTAACACTTCAAAACTCGCTCGTTTCTTTAAACCTACAAAATGAGCAAAACTTTAGTTTTCGAAAATCGAAACTTGATTTTTCATGAAATCATGAACATAATTTACACTGTGTGAGCATTCACCATTGAGTTATGAAAAACTCACACCAAAAAATATTTTATCACAAATAATTGTCTACTTTTAATGATTACCCGAAATCAATTTTTGATTTTAACAAAATAATAAAACGTGAATTACTCACGTAAAATTTTCAAAATTTTTTAACGTGATCAAACTCACGTAAATAAATAAAATATATATGTGATATATTTTTCGTGAATATTCACGTATTAAAAATAAAAAAAAAACTCCCTCGTACGATCGTACGTCTTAGAAACGAGGGTTTATTTAAATTTTGTGAAAACTCACACTTTTAAGGTAAAATTTTGGTTTTCAACAAAGCTCATAAATAAAACTTTACCATTAGACACAGGTCTATAACAAAAAAAATAATCTCTCCTAAGTTAGGGATTATTGCTCGTTTCTTAAACAAACGGACGAACGAATGTCCAAAACCTAATTCCACAAGGATTTCTTTTCTTGGGCCCAAACCCATGAATCCTAAATCGACCAAGGTTTCATCACCAAATCAGCAGTGTCGCACCAATGTACGCTCGTTAGAAGATGCTCCATCATACCACTGGGATGTTCGGTCAATCCATGGCTCGCTCGTGCAATCGAAAATCCGGTAACATTCTTTCTTACAACTAAGTTCAATTACTTATTTCGTCTGTAACTAGAAAAATCACCATCCAGTGTTGACTGAGGAACATGACTGTCCCTCACTAAGCATGGGACTTAATGTTGATGGTGGATTTTCGACAAAGGCTAAAATCGTAAAACCATAATTTTACATATTCTTGATACAACAATCAGATGAGTATTGAGTCCCATGTCTCTCATTAAAGCATGAAAACTCATGCCACAAGAACCTATGACTGAGTATACTGCCTCTCAGAGCTTACATGAATGTGCAGTTGTAGATGGGGAAAAGCGATTTGCTGGTTTTTATGGAATTGAAGAGACGTACGTGTGGAGACTCCTTGAACTGAGCGAAATGTTGAACCTCACAAAGATGCACTGCAAGAAGGGAGTGGTTTAAGTTCGAGAGATCAATCTGTAGGACTCCGGCCTAAACCAAGAACAATGGCCGTTCCAGAGTCAATTCAGTCACAAGAGAGGATGGGTTGATCTGTAGGAGGGAAGCTGAGAAATGTGTGGGATCAATGGTGATCTGAGATTGTAGGTGTGTTGTGAATTCAGCGTAAGAACGCTCTGAATGATTGAATTTTACTCAAATGAGAGTGATTGCTCAGACGATGAGTTCGTGTAGACGAAAGATTGTCTGTATGAACTTGCCGAGAAATTGCTTGTTTATAAGAATGTTCGAGTGTTCGAATCCTGTCATTTCAATCATGATTCAGAGGTCTTTTTATATTACTAAATTAAAAACACCATGATCCCATGAAGTGTGACAGTTGCTGGAATCAGAGAGTGGGGAAGTGGGAAATCATGTTAAAACCAGTTGCTCATCGTGCGGAGACTTGGTTAATTTTACACCCACTACTTTGCTGACTCTTCCAACTGATTGCACGACTTGCTCACATTCTCGTCGTGGGTGCACACACGTGCCGTAGACCGCCAGAACAAAACCCTAGTTAATATCCCCACATGTGACACGATTGATATCTCGTGATTGTGGAGTCAATTGCTGACTTTATGGGACGATGAGTCCATGTATTGCTGAGTTGAACATGATTTGCAAATGTTCTGAAACTCATGAATTAAATATGTCTGCTGAGACGAGGTATTATTATGTTGATTACCTAAGACGAGCAAATTGTGTTGCTGAATTGTTGAATATTGATAGTTGAACCAATATTCTTGAAGCTGAGCAAATATTGGTGGTTCGAGCAAATATTGCCGGTTTGAGCGAATATTGCTCATTTGATGAATTGTGGGTAGAAGGACCAAATAAAATATTAATTTAAGATACTGACTGCTGGGTCGAGCATAATAAATAAAAATGTTGATCATGGAATCAACATAAAATTATCAGTTTTTTAATCTGCTCAGAATCATGTTTTTGCAGAGCCCTGGATTCAAAAACCCTAATTTTAATGAAATGATGGTTTATTTAAAATCAACCGCCGAGTGAAGCAGGGACCGGATACATGGGATGATGACTCCACCATGTAACGCCCAGATGCTCGAATGAGCAAAATACCAAAGTCTCTTGAGGACCAGTTGGTGAAAGAATGATTAAATGCTGGTTTAATCATTTATTAAAATAATGCTTGTGTGAGCAACAAATAACAAAACCTAGCCATGAAAAGATGAGGGACCGACTAAGAGGTCATGGGACCGGCTCTTGGTGACCGTGGGACCAATTGATGGTCGTTTAAGCAAACCCCCAATTGTTTGGAAAGAGTTTGAACCTAATATGAGCAATTGAGCAAATTAGGTTAAAATCATTAAAACGTGTGGGACCGGCTGTTTGCAAGCCTTAGGGTCACCCTTGGTCGGTCAAGGGTATGTGCCCGTGTCACTATAGTGTCTGTGTCTCAGTCCTGAGAGTTTCAATATTTACCGATGCGCGTTTGAGCAACATTTTGAGAAAATATGCAGAATCCAGGGTTTTGCTGAAACTAGGAAAAATACATAAGATGATGAAAATAATAAATAAAACAGGTATTGCAAGGTGTGGGACCGGCCACGACTAGGGCATGGCCGGCCGACTGACAAGCACGGTCCCACACTTTTCCCAGTTTTATGTAATTTTACGTATTTTCTCTGAATTGAGGGAAATCCCATGAAACTGGAGAGTTTTATGAAATTAGGGAACTTCCATGAGATGAGACAAATAAAATAATAATAAAATAGGGAATGATGGAGTGTGGGACCGGCAATGTCCAAGGCATGGCCGGCCGGCCAACGGGCACGGTCCCGGGGCACTCTTCCCAATTTTATGTAATTTTCATGATTTTAGAGAATTTTCATAAAATCAGAGAGATTTGTTGAAACCAAGGTATTTTGTTGAAATCAGGGAGTTTTCATGAAATGAGGAAAACAAAACAAATAAGAATAATAGAATTAGAGGTGTGTGGGACCGGCTAAGGCATGACCGGCCGGCTAGGGCCCAGTCCCACAAGTTTTCTTAATTATATAATATTTTTCATGGGTTTTGGGAAAATTCATGAAATCAGGGAATTTTCATGGTTTTAGGGAAAATTCATGAAATCAGGGAATTTTCATGGATTTAGAGAAATAATAAAATAATGAGGACGTGAGGTGTGGGACCAGCCACGGCTAGGGCATGGTCGGCCGGCTGGTGCTCGGCCCCGTGATACCTTTCCCTAATTTTATTATTTTCATGACATAAAGAAATATCATGAGATTAAAGAATTTCCTTGAATCGAAGGAGAGTTGCTCGAACGAGAGAATTTTCATAAGATCAGGGAAAAATAATAAAATATGATAAAATATAAAATTGGGCGTGGAACTGGTCACGGCATGACCGGCCGGCTGGTGAGCCCAGTCCCCTGGCGGCTTTGCTAATATTTTATTATTATTTTTTTTCCTTCCTATTTTTGCATAGGTTTCTCATTCATTCATATTTTTGAGATGCTCGTTTGCGCATTCAAATGCTGGTCTGTGCATTATTGCTAAGTACACTTGCACCATTTTAGTCAGGGCTTATTCGATACTCAGATGCCTGTTTCGTTGATATTTATCACTAACCCGTGGAATTCTGCTGGGAAGAACCACGAATTGAAATGACGAAATATAACGAAGAATCGTAGAATATTGCTGGATATTCAGGCGATTAGAGATAATTAACTGATGGCTCTATACTAGCAGGGCTTCCTATCTAAGAGCATTAATTATCTGAGAGTTGAGCAATATGAACTTGCTGGAGTATCATATTTCTCCTACATAGTCAGGGAAAACCTGGTTGTATCCTGAAGACGTTGTCGCTCTATACTAGCAGGCATGCTGTCTAGGAGCCGTCCAATCTTTCGATTCTATATAGAAATAATTACTGAAATTGCTCAGTATTCATGAGATATGCCGTGGCCTCAGCTGGGAGACTACACATCTACACATACTCTGAGAGACAACCTTCTCAGTCAGAGATTTTATGGCATGAGCTTTCACGCTTTGTTAAGAGACATGAGTCTCAATACTCATCCGATTGTCGGATCCGGAGTATGCATTATTATGGTTTTATGATTTTTCCCTTGTCGAAAATCCACCATCTACAACAGTCTCTCAATTGAGGCAACAACACATTTTATGAATATTGAAAAATTTCAGTAATCACTTTTATATAGAATCGAACGATTGGACAACTCCTAGACAGCTTTCCTGCTAGTATATAGCGATAACGTCTTCAGGATGTAACAATGTTTTCCCTGACTATATAAAAGACATGTGTATAGAATCTTAATGATTAGACGACTCCTAGACAGCTTGCCTGCTAGTATAGAGTGATAACGTCTTCAGGATGCAACAACGTTTTCCCTGACTATACGTAATAAATATGACGGTTCAACTATCTCATATCGCTTAATTCTTGAATAATTAATGCTCCTAGATAACGTACTAGTATATATCCATCGATTAACTATTTCTAGTCACTAGGTTCATTAACTGAATCTTTAGAAAATATTCTACGTTCTTCATAATATTTTATTACTTCAATTCATGGCTCTTCCCAGCAGAATTCCATGGGTTAATAATAAATATTCAACGAACGGGCATCTGAGCCGCTATCGAGGAAGCCCCGACCAAAATGGTGTAAGTGTATTCAGCAATAATGCACTAACGAGCACCTGAATGCACGAACGAGCATTCCCAAATACGAAGGAACGATGAACCTATGCAAAATAGGAAGAAAAATAATAATAATAATCATAATAAAATATTAGCTAAGGCGCTAGGGGACTGGGCCCAGCGACCGACCAGTCATGTCGTGGCCAGTCCCACGCCTAATTCTTTATTTTATCATATTTTTATTATTTTTCCTCGATCTCATGAAAATCCCTTCATTTGAACAAAACTCCTTCGTTTGAGGAAACTCCTCAGTTTCATGGTGTTTCCTTCACACCAAGGAAATAATATAAAATTGGGAAAGGTGTCATGAGACCGGGTCTACTAGACGGCCGGCTATGCCCTAGTTGTGGTCGGTCCCACATCTCATGATTCCCGATTATTTTATTATTATTATTTCCTTCATCTTATGAAACTCCTTAATTTCATGATATTTCCTTCAAATCATGAAAATAATATAAAATTAGGAAAGGTTCACGGGACCGGGCCACTAACCAGCCGACCATGCCCTAGCCATGGCCGGTCCCGCACGCCCCTTATTTTATTATGCATAATATAAAAGGAGCCTCCGAAGGCATTTATTAGAAAATAAGTGACAGAGTACATTACATAGCAGGTGTTGGTAGCCTAGCAACAAGATGGGCACCAACTGCTTTTTGGGTAGCAATGACCATTATATGAAAGAGATACCCCCCAACCTTGTGGTTTGCATCTTGGCTTACGAGGAAGTTTTTTAGCCTTTTTAAAAATATGCACGTTTCCTCCCCCAATTCTCCTAACGTTGAAAAAGCCAAAACCCCAAACTCATAGCCATGAGCTGTGCATTTTTCCAAGTACTTGTTGCGCTTGTGCGTAACAATAGTAGAGATGGCATGCCCTGGGGAAAAATTGCAGTTTCTGGCATTGGTGAATGGGGATACGCTGGTGACATCAAAACAAATATCACGGCCGTTAATCCAATTGTAAACGGGAATGTCTGCTGGTCATAAAGTGGTAGCGTCTGACAAGAAAATCATTGATACTTCTTTACGAGCGGTTACGCCAGCTTTGTAGAAAATATCGGCAAAAACATCTCGCACAAAGTCATGTATGAATTTTTTGTCGACTTCTTTAGCACAATGAATTACATGGTCTCCGTAGATGTCCATAGCGCGGCTGCAACATGAACAAAAGTTGTCTTCATCGAAAAGGGGTATACCCGGGCGGTATTTGAGAACGGAACTGAATTGATGAGGCCCGACAGTTTGGTTAAGAACGGCTATAGGGATGGCCTTATGAAAGTCCATTGCGTGTGCAGTTCTATTGCATTGCCAGAGGATAGCTTCACGAGCAGATAGTGAGTACCTGTTGGGAAGTTCCCTCTTGACCGCATCAAAGTATTTTGCTTCCAGTGATTTCATGAACTGGGGGGCAGCATCGTTGATGTTGAATTCGAGAGGAGAAAGGCCACAAGATTGGACGTAAATCTGCAAGGCATGCTGATATCTCTGACTTGATTCAAAGGTGGCGGCACTTTGAAGTATGGTTGCCTGTAAATGTCGTGTCTGGGCACACGAAGCTAATAAACAGTACTTAGAAGTGTCAACCGTTGAATATATTCCAAGACACCCATCTTTGATAGGCATAGTTGCGAAATGTTGCTGAACAACACTATAGCCATCCCCGTCCTCTACAATCAACTGCCTCAGATATTGGTGTAATTGATTGTCGTATTCTGCCGTACCTGCTTGCAAGGCCATTGGACATGTATTACGCATAGTGAAGTACAGTTTGGATACCCCTGTACAGCTGCACAGGAGAAGCAATTCGCTATGCGGATCCTGTAGCTTCCTGACCTTATGCATGAGCTGGATTGTCTTCACAACTCTGTCAAGGACCATGTTGCTACTGAATTGATGGTCCAAGCTCACGGGACCCCGAAGTATCTTGATGCCATATGTAGGTTTACTAATAGACGCAGGGAAGACATCAACAGCTTGACTTCGTGGATCAACAGAAGGCCAGTAGATTTCGGTCTTGTTGATATTTAGGTACAAACCTCTAGCTGGGCCGTCGTCTTGGATGATCTTAAGTGCGTTCGAAACTTCAAGTGTATTACCTGCGAGATTGTCATCGTCTAAATACCAAGCATGGAGGTCAAGAGTACAATCAGTGGCAATCTTGTTCACAAGTGGGTGAAGGATTAACGCAAAGAGCAGTGGTCCCAAAGGGTCTCCCTATTGAACCCCTTTGGATGAAGACAACACAACGTCGTTGTAATATAACCGTGCAGGTTTGGAGTAACAAAACTCCACCCATTTGGATATGCTTGGGCACATTTCTCTGACTTCCTTAATCATTGTAGATCTATCAACGAGATTAAAAGCGTTTGTAAAGTCGACGAGCAGCATAGTTTTGTCATTACGGTGGTCATGCAATTCCAGAAGATGGTTGGATAAGTGTAGTATCGCCTTACTACCACACGGAATCCCCACTCCAAACTAGTGATTGCCTAAATATCTGGACATGTCCTTGCACACTGCAGATGCAGCTAACTTGGAGCACAGTCGTCGCCATATTGTGCCCACAACTATGGGTCTTAGGCCACCTCCGGGCATAATCAACGGCGTTAAGGGGGCACTAGCGATGTATTCTCCCAGGACTGTAGGACACGAACCGGCTAACCATAAATTGACTACCTCTGCAATAGACTTTAGCAGGTCCTCAGCCACAGCTGCGACAGGGCCGCTGATGGCATCCAGCAAATGCTGAGCCCTTAGACCATCCCTACCGTAGGAGGTTCCTTTAGGGAATCTCTTGAGTGCTTGTAGAACATTTTTGGAGTCGACAGATAATGCAGGTACATGGAAGTTGTCTGTGGGAATGTTTGGAGGTGGTGCATGAGGATGTTTTTTCTGGAGCTCATATAGAGTGTCAGGGGTTCAAGGAGCTACTCCATCTGATGACAATGCACGGATTGCGGCCGTGTAATTCCCATAACTTAACTCCTTCTACAGGCTTCGAGATTGGAGTCTTTTTTCTTACTGGCAGACTGTCTATGTTGGTGAGATGGTCTGGATAAGTCCAACAGTTTTTGTATCAATGCAAAACAACCGACAGGTTCTCTCCAAGTTGTCAAAGCCTGGTTAATGGCTGCGATTTGTAGTCTCTTCCTAGCGCCTGAACGTTCCTCAGTGGAACTTTTAGGCACATACAGATTCAAGGTGCATATAGGAAGAAGTAACATTTGCAGCTACCTCCATTGGTTGGGCTAATACCTTGTCCAACGATGCTTTGAAAGTTCTTGAAAATTGCAGTCTGCATGGGACAGGGATGCTTATTGTGGTTGGTATCCGTCTCTGAATAATTCGGTCTAACATCTCCACTGTGAGCCTACCAGCGAAAAACTCATCATGGGAAGATGCAGGAGTTTCAACCACTGTAGGTTGTGGTTTTACAGTATCATGAATCAGGAAATCAACCTCAGTTCCATTCCAAGGGCCAGCAACAATGTCACCACGGTGACTGTCATCATGACAATATTTTCTCCATGCATAGGTACGTAGGCATTTTATGCACAACCACCACTACATGTCCTGTAAAGCTTTTTACCACGCCAGAAAGCACGTTGCATCAGTTTGAATTCTTTCTCTGCAGACATCCTTGTCATTAGCAGTTGGGAAATGCATGTCCTTCATATGCTTGTAAATGGCGGTTCGAGCATAACCTCTACTTCCAACACCATCTTGGCACCCATCATAATTTTTAAAGGAGAAATGAACCTTGACACCCTGTGAGGATGAGATGGGTGGAGACTGTGAATGGGGGGAGAGATTTAATGGGGATTCCTCATGAATCCGGATGTTTGATGAAGAAGGACGGGATTTGCGTGGTCATGGCATTGCAGGACGAACCCTAATATGTAACTGCATGTAACTGCTTGAAGATTTCCAGTGCAACGGTGATGAAAAACCATGACAAGAAGGTCTCTGAAGGATACTACAAGTAATAACAAACCGTGAAGAAAGGAAGGAGGAAAACTGTGGAACAAAATCATGAAAATAATATAAAATTAGGAAAAGTGCCATGGGACCTGGCTAATTGGCCGTCCGGCCAGGCCTTAGCCAGAGTCGGTCCCACACTTTGTGATTCATTAATTTATTATTATTTTCTTCATCTTATGAAATTTCCTCAGTTTGAGCAAAAACCTTGATTTCTTCATATATTCTCAAGATGTTGCTCAAACGCATATCGAAAAATATCAAAATTCTCAGGACTGAAACACGAACACTTTAGTGACATGAGCATATTACCTTGACCGACCAAGGTTGGCTCTTTGGCTTGCAAGAGGCCGGTCCCACACTGTTAGAGCATTGCTCGGTCGAACTCGCATGCGTTTCTACCTTAAGCATGTTTGTCAATGTCAGTGATCAAAACTATAAGTCTTGATTTCTAGCCTACATATCTAAAGGTCTCGGACTAGGATAAAAAGTGTAGTTGAGCTGAAGACTCCATGACAATCATCATACAAGACGAAGGACTACTCAAGGAACTGGTGGATCTTCATCGACTAAAAGGTGTGTGGAGACTTGAACTTATCTGTCACTCAAAAGTCTATCTATTCTATCTCCTACACTTGAGACAAAAGTCGTGGTGATATATAGACTTCCATTATACACATTTGCTATTTCGAGCCGAGCTTAACTCGCCTATCTATTTCTCGAAATATGTGTTGGTAAGCTTTCGCTTTAGCCAAATTCATCTTTACCTAGTGATGAATGTCATGTTATGTTTCAATCACTTTGAAAATTGCTCTGACGAAAAATGGTTTGTGAATAACGGCTATATAACATCCTCTGAGAATGTTTCAATGATTGAAATGAGAGTTTATATTATATAACCATTGGTAGGATATAAACATTGTTGTGGAAATACATATATGAATAAGTCTTTATTCCTTGAACCAAAGTTTGCAAAGTTTGTTGATCAAGAGAAACGGAATGTGGCGTGATCCAAGTCCGCGAACTGGCGGAAGTTCTCAATCCGAGAATTTCTGCCGGAGTTTGTGAACTCCTTCCGTGAGCTTAAGTCCGCGAAATTGAGCAGGTTATATCTAAAACCGGTTGTTCTTGAACTCATGTTTATTTAAACTGAGGAATGCTTTTGCAAACCGTGGCTATAAAGTTCATGAACCGATTCGAGTGAATCAAACCGTTTTTGCTTCGATTGTGTCTTGTGTAGTTACATAAGATATAAGCAATTGAACAACTCTCTAACTAGTTCAATTGAGTCATTTGAACTAGTTATGGAGAAGAAGAATATGGTGGATATGAAAGTGATCATATGGCTAACCATTTGGTTAACTATTGTTGAAACAACAAATGTTAATGTTTGGGAACGGTTCGTAAACCCAAAATTGGACATTTCATTTGTGTGTAACAAGCTAAGTTTTCAATCCAACGGTTGAGAAATATTAGCTTGAATCTAATCAGGTTTTTATCTAACGGTGAATATTGAATGTTTTGTTACCAATCTAACATTGATTGCAAACCCTGATTTGAAAGACTATATAAAGGAGAACTCTAGCAACTGGGAAACCTAATCTCCACACCTTACGTGTGATATTAGTTGCATAGCTAGAGTCGATTCTCCTTTAACCTTTGGTTTCTTCTTCTAAAACCAGGTTAACGACTTAAAGACTTCATTGGGATCGTGAAGCCAGACCGATATTACTTTTCTTGTAGTTGTGTGATCTGATCTTGCATCTTCTATCGTTATGAGTACGATTGTAATAATTGGCTCGAGATTTATATCTCCGATAGGCAAGATAGAAAAGTAATCACAAACACTTCGTCTCATCGTTTGTGATTCCACAATATCTTTTCTCGCTGCGTCGATTAGGATTATTATGAGGTGATTGATAATACTAGGCTGTTCTTCGGAAACATAGGTCTGGTTTATCAATTGGTTCATGTTCACCTTGATTTATCAAAAGACGGAACAAAACTCATAGGTATATTCGTGGGAGACGGATTTATCTATCACGGTAGACTTTTCTGTGTGATACAGATTTGTTTATTAAAGTCTTCGACTTTGGGTCTTAGCAACTCTTAGTTGTGGGTGAGATCAGCTAAGGAAATCAAGTACGTAGCATCCTGCTGGGATCAGAGGCGTAGGAGCATAATTGTACCTTGGATCAGTGTGAGATTGATTGGGGTTCAACTACAGTCCAGACCGAAGTTAGTTTGGAGTAGGCTAGTGTCTGTAGCGGCTTAATACAGTGTATGTTCAATCTGGACTAGGTCCCGAGGTTTTTCTGCATTTGCGGTTTCCTCGTCAAAAAAATTCCGGTGTCTGTGTTATTTCTTTTCCGTATTATATTTTGTATATAATTGAAATATCACAGGTTGTGCGTTTTTCAATCAATTAGAATACCCGACCTTTTGTTTGTTGATTTAAATTGATTGACACTTGGATATTGGTCTTTGGTACCATCCAAGTTATCTCTCTAGTATTTGATAAAGACTCGCAGATTTCTATTTGCTTGAGTATATATAAAATCGAGAGATTGAGATATAAACTCTTTGATATACTTTTTATCTATATTGAGTCTGACTGTCTAGTTGATTCTATAGAAAGTATATTGGAGTTTGTCCATACAGATTGTTAAGCGAAATATTGGGTGTGGTTGTTGTACCCCCACTTTTTCAATTGGTATCAGTGCAGGAAAACACGTTCAAGACCTTACAAGTCTGTGTTTATGGCAATATGAGTCTGAGGACAGAATCTCTTCTACGCATACCAAGATGTATTCTAAAGATTTTAACTATTCCAAATGTCTTGGGTATAACTCAAAGGATTACTCCGTAGCTGATTCTTCCGAATCCCGAGGTAAGAAGATTGTTCCATCTTGTGATGACATATCTCTTTCTGATGAGACATTGGGCACTATGGCAAAAGCTGAAATGAAGCTCACCAAAATTTCAAAAAATTCTACTGAGAACATTGGTTTTCAGGATCATGATCATCTCATTGATGAATTTGAAAAGTCCCTTGATCGAGAACATGAACTCTATAGCATCATTGAGTCCTTCTCTAAGAATATTGATAAACTTCTCCAAAAAACTACTCTACAGCGTGAAAAGATTAATGTTATTGAGGATATAGTTAAGGAAGACTCAATTAGAGAGAAACGTTTGATCGAGACGCATTCATCAGAGCTTAACAGGATTCGTGTCGAAAAAGAGAAACTAGAAGCATCTCTTACTCTAGCCAATAAACAATGCAGATCCTTGGAAAAGGAAAACTCTGTCTTAAGAAAGAATTCTTCTGTAGAAACTAATTCTCATGGATTGCAATACATGAAGGATCCTCCAGAAGAAGTTTTTGTCAAGAAAGGTTTACATAACTTGCAATCTTCTCATATGGCTGTGAAGTTAAAACATGTGTCGTTTGTTGCTTCTCCTCCACGAACCTGTACTTTATGTGGAAAAAGAATCACTATGCTATCCATTGTTTTGCCAGAGGAAACAAATTTCTAAACTTCATAATTTGCTTCTTTCCACTGTCAATGGAACATATAGTCAGTTGACTACTGCAGTGAATTGCATGCCCACAGAAAACCAGAAGTCTTATAAATATGATACCTTTCCTAGAAATCATCACAAAGTTCAAATGCGTTCTAGTGGTATAAATTCTTGTGCTGCCGATAAAAGCATTCCCTGTGTTTATAAGACTGGTTCTGGTAAATCTAAGTCTAGAAAATGGATTCCTATCTATTCTGATCCTCTTGAACCAGTTGCAAGAGGTCCTAGATTTAGTCCTCAGAAAAAATCTTCTGACGGATATGTTAAACACACCATGTCTTACTCTTCTGGGATGAAAGACAACCAAAGAAAGGCGAAGAACACAAAGATCAAACTGTCAGATGATATATACAACTCCTTTCTCGATGATCATAGTGGGATTAAATTCCACTCTACCACCTGACTTCAGGTATCTTTTCCTTGTTTCTAACTTGAGAGGTGCAAGGAAATTTATTGAGAAATGATCAAGTATGTTGTATATTATTTCAGTTTCGGTTTTTGTGCGAGTTTTTTTTTTTTGCTAACAGTCCACACACGTCCGCGTCCTCCTCTTGAGAGTTCTTAGGGTTTCCAAAAACAAGAGTTTCCTTCTCCTGTTTACATACACATATATATTACTCTATATTGTGTCTCTCCATCCCTACCAAAAAATTCATATGGAGAACTCTGCAAAATCTCAAGGGATTGTGCATCTTGATATGGAGGAAGACGCTCAAGGATGTGAGTCAATTCAGAGATGTTCTAAAGAAGATGCTTGAAAGAAAGGATCACAACTCCTGGATTGATGATTCTGTCAAGGATTTGATTCGTGTTCAGAATGATTCAAAGGTCGAGTTTGCAAATCTTCAACTGCAAATAAACCAACTCTTGGATGGTCAGGCCAGAATCCTTGCTAATCAGAATATTTTGCTACGGAATCAAAAGAACCTCATCATGGACTGCACCAAGGCTATACAACTTGCTTGGGTTGTTGATCGCAAAGTTAGTGTTCTAACTCACGAGCATGGTGTGTCCACGGTCAAGAGAATAAAGGAAATTAGTGATACCTTCTTTGATGAATTCATTGAAAGATATGAAGTTCTCAACAAACTTTGATTTTCTCCTTTGTTCTCAACAAACTTTGATTCCTAGTGACTATTTTATTTGTTTTCTATTAGAAGAATAACTAGAGTTTGGAATAGCCATTATTGTGATTACACATAGCTATGTCCAACATTTTCATCTTCATGTTTTTAGATTTATTGGTTTAAATTTTAAATTTATTTGGAAGATGATTTTTGCAGTATTAATCTTTATGATTTTATATATTGCAATATTGTTATGGGATGTGTGTGTTTACGTCCGTGAACTTGACCGTCCCATATCTTGTCAAAAGTAAAGTATTTTGAATGTCGATATTCATGTATTGATAAAAGAATGAATAGACTTTTGACAAATACAAAAGTTAAGCCTATATTGTCAATTTTTGATGGAAGATAGGTTAAAATCTTTTGTTTTCAAGGATTATGTCTATTGAATGTCGTTATGCGAATAGTAATGGAGAATAGAATGAATCCTTGTGTATTCTGCAGTAATTGATCTTCTCTGATCCATATTTTATATATTACTGTGAGGCTCCGTGAAGTGTCTTATGTTGAGCATTGAACGACCAAGTTGATTATTTTCATGATTAGCTATGTTGTTGTTCCGTAAGGTATTTTATGTCGAGCATATTCAACTAAATTGATCATCTTGTTTGGTTATTTGTTGTTGCTCCGTAAGTTTTCTTATGTCGAGCACGACCAATTAAATTGATTACTTTTGTGATTAGTTTGATTGTGTATTTCGATTAGATTAATTATGGGTTCTCTTGTGATTAATCTAATTGTATATTTTGAGTTTCCATAAGTTCACTTATGTTGAGCAATTGTCGATTAAATAATCATGGGTTCTCTTGTGGTTAGTTTAATTTAATATTTTGGATTCAAAAACATACTTGTATGTGATTTGTTATGTCCAAAGAAATCCTTATTTTCTTTCGAAATTAAGGTCTCTCTTGTTGCTCTTTCGGGAATGACATTATATGGCGGAGAGTTCTTTTGACTTGTGCTTAATTGTCAAATCTTTGTGGGGAGTGTAGCTGTGGAATATTATAGGGGTTATCTTGTATCTTTACAAACTCCTTGATGAATGCATTTAGCTTCGGCTTTATGATTGCATCTAAATAATATGATATACTTTTGCTTTCTTTTGGTCAAGAAATGTCTCTTTCGGAAATTTCATTAGGATCCCGTTCTTGTACCTTTGCCAATTTTATTGACAAAAGGGGGAGAATTAATATGTAGTTCACACTACAAATACATATGGTTTTCGGATCTTTATGTAAGTGGGAGTGGTTTCCATGTGAGATGGAGTATTTACTAAGGGGGAGTGATACATATCACGATAGTATTGTTGTTGAAGTTGTGATACAATTGGACTTTGACGTTGTGTAATGATACTATGACACTGCATAACAATGATTGAGAACTATTGTTTTCTTGTTGTTATAGCTACGGATTTTCAACAATGATGATGATAAACTTACAACCTTTGGGATCATTGGAGTACTTGGAAGTGACGAAGATTTCGAGTAATGTTGAAGATTAGGCATGTGGAATAGGAGCTACAAAAGTTAATTTATTTATTTTTTGTATTCCATATGTATTAATAGTTTTGTCACTAAAATTGATAAAGGGGGAGATTGTTAGAGCATTGCTCGGTCGAACTCGCATGCGTTGCTATCTCAAGCATGTTTGTCAATGTTAGTGATCAAAACTATAAGTCTTGATTTCTAGCCTACATAGCTAAAGGTGTCGGACTAGGATAGAAAGTGTACTTGAGCTCAAGACTCCGTGGAAATCATCATACAAGACGAAGGACTACTCAAGGAACTGGTGGATCTTCATCGACTAAAAGGTATGTGGAGACTTGAACTTATCTGTCACTCAAAAGTCTATCTATTCTATCTCCTACTCTTGAGACAAAAGTCGTGCTGATGTATAGACTTTCGTTATACATATTTGCTATTTCGAGCTGAGTTTAACTCGCCTATCTATTTCTCGAAATATGTGTTGGTAAGTTTTCGCTTTAGCCAAATTCATCTTTACCTAGTGACGAATGTCATGTTATGTTTCAATCACTTTGAAAATTGCTCTGACGAAAAATGGTATGTGAATAACGGCTATATAACATCCTCTGACAATGTTTCAATGGTTGAAATGAGAGTTTAGATTATATAACCATTGGTAGGATATAAGCATTATTGTGGAAACACATATATGTATAAGTCCTTATTCCTTGAACCAAAGTTTGCAAACTTTGTTGATCAAGAGAAGCGGAATGTGGCGTGAGCCAATTTCGCGAACTGGCGGAAGTTCTCTACCCGAGAATTTCTGCTGGAGTTTGTGAACTCCTTCCGTGAGCTTAAGTCCGCGAACCCAGTCCGCGAACTTGAGCAGGTTACATATAAAACCGGTTTTTCTTGAACTCATGTTTATTTAAACTAAGGAATGCTTTTGTAAACCGCGGGTATAAATTTCATGAACCGTTTCGAGTGAATCAAATCGTTTTTGCTTCGATTGTTTCTTGTATAGTTACATAAGATCTAAGCAATAGTACAACTGAAAAAGCGGGGGTCTAACAACACCACCCAATATTTCGATTATCAATCTGTATGGACAAACTCGAATATACTTTCAAGAGAATCAACAAGACTCAATCAATTAAAAGTATATCAACGATTTTATATCCCTCTCTCTTGATTTGATTTACTCAAGCAGAACTTGCGAGTTCTAATCAAATACAAGGAATAACTTGGACGGTACCAAAGACCAATATCCAAGGATCAATCAATGACAATCGACAACCAAAGGTTGGATTATACTAATTGATGATCTAAACGCACAACCTGTATTATTTCAATTATAAAGATAAAACAATATAATGCGGAAATTGAAATAACACAGACACAAGAAATTTTTTTAACGAGGAAACCGCAAATGCAGAAAAACCCCGGGACCTAGTCCAGATTGAACACACACTATATTAAGCCGCTACAGACACTAGCCTACTCCAAGCTAACTTCGGACTGGACTGTAGTTCAACCCCAATCAGTCTCCCACTGATCCAAGGTACAGTTATACTCCCTACGCCTCTGATCCCAGCAGGATACTGTGCACTTGATTCCCTTAGCTGATCTCACCCACAACTAAGAGTTGCTACGACCCAAAATCGCAGGCTTTGACAATAAACAAATCTGTCTCACACAGACAAGTCTATCAAATGATCAATCTGTCACCCACAGAAAAACCCTATTGTTTTTGTTCTGTCTTTTGATAATAATCAAGGTGAACAGGAACCAATTGATAATCCGGCCTTATATTCCCGAAGAACGGCCTAGATTAATCAATCACCTCACAACAATCTTAATCGTATGGTAGCGAAACAAGATATTGTGGAATCACAAACAATGAGACGAAGATATTTGTGATTACTTTTTATATCTTTCCTATCGGAGATATCAGATCTCAAGCCAATCAATCTGATTGTACTCGTACGATAGAAGATGCAAGATCAGATCACACAACTACGATAAAAGTAGTATCGGTCTGGCTTCACAATCCCAATGAAGTCTTTAAGTCATTAACCTGGTTTTAGAAGAAGAAAACCAAAGGTTAAAGGAAAACTGATTCTAGTACGCAAACTAGTATCACGCGTAAGGTGTGGGGATTAGTTTTGCACAATACTAGATGTCTCATTTATATAGTCTTTCAAATCAGGGTTTTGCCTTGGTAACAAAGCAATCAATATTCACCGTTAGATGAAAACCTGATTTAGATTCAAGCTAATATTTCTCAACCGTTAGATCTAAAACTTAGCTTGTTATACACAAATGAACTGCACGCTTCTAGGTTTGTTAACCGTACCCAAAAGTGTACATTGTTGGTTCAACAATAGTTAACCAAACGGTTAGCCATATGAGCATTTAATATCAACCATGTTCTTCTTCACCATAACTAGTTCAAATGACTCAAATGAACTAGTTAGAGAGTTGTTCAATTGCAAGGAAATCTTATGTAACTACACAAGACACAATTGAAGCAAAGATGATTTGATTCACTTAAATCGGTTCATGAACTTTTATAGCCACGGTTTGCAAACTGCATTCCTTAGTCTTTTTAAAGTTTAAGTTCAAAAATCATCTTCAGATATATAACCTTCTCAAGTTCGCACACTAGGTTCGCGGACTTAAGCAACCGGCAGAGTTTACAAACTCCAGCAGAAAATCTCGGCAAGAGACCTTCCATCGGTTTGCGGACTGGGTTCACGGACTGGGTTCGCGGAATTAGCTCACGCAAGTAGTTTGTCAACTCCAGCAGAAATTCTCGGGTTTGAGAACTTTGGCAGTTCGTGGACTGAGTTCGTGGACTTGGCACTTGCCATTCTTCCGGTTCTCTTGATCAACAAAGTTCGAAAACTTTGGTTCAAGGAATAGGACTTATACATAAATGTGTTTCCACAACAATGCTTATGTCCATCATTGGTTATGTAATCTAAACTCTCATTTCAATCATTGAAACATTCTTAGAGGACGTTATGTAGTTGTTACACCATTTTCCGTCAAAGCAATTTTCAAGATGATTGAAACATATCATGACTTTCGTCACTAGGTAAAGATAAACTTGGTCGAAGCGAAAAGCTTACCAACACATATTTCGAGATATAGATAGGCGAGGTATACTCGGCTCGAAATACCAAATATGTATAATCTAAGTCTATATATATAGCATACGACTTTTTGTCTCAAGAAGTAGGAGATGGAGTAGATAAACTTTTGAGTGACAGATAAGTTCAAGTCTTCACATACCTTTTTGTCGAGAAGTTCCACCGGTTCCTTGAGTAGTTCTTCTACTTGTATGATGAATCGCCATGAAGTCCTTGAGCTCAACTACACTTTCTATCCTAGTCCGAGACTTAGCTATAATAGACTAGAAATCAAGACTTATAGTTTTGATCACTAACATTGACAAACATGCTTGAGATAGCAACATGCGAGTTCGACCGAGCAATGCTCTAACAATCACCCCCTTTGTCAATTTTAGTGACAAAACTATCAATACATATGGAATACAAAAAAGATAAAGAAACTTAAGTAGCTCATATTCCACATGTCTAATCTTCAACATTCCTCGAAATCTTCGTCACTTCCAAGTACTTCAATGATCCCAAAGGTTGTAAGTTTAGCATCACCGCTGTTGAAGATCCGTAGCTATAACAATGAAAAAGCATCGGTCTCGATCATTGTTATATACGATGTCATACTATTATTATACAACGTCAAAGTTCAATTGTATCACAACTTCAACAATAATACTATGGTGATATGTATCACTCCCCCTTAGTCAATACTCCATCTCACATGGAAACCACTCCCCCTTACATAATGACCTGAAGGCCATATGTATTTGTAGTGTGAACTACATATTAATTCTCCCCCTTTTTGTCAATAAAATTGGCAAAGGTACAAAAACGATATCATAATGAAATTTCCGTAAGAGACATTTCATGACTAAAAAGAAAGAACACACATCATCTTATTTAGATGCAATCATATAGCCGAAGCTAATAACATTCATCAAGGAGTTTAAAGATACAAGATAACCCCTCAAAAATTCCACAGCCGCACACCCCTCAAGATATGACCATTAAGCACAAGTTCAAAATAACTCTCCCCTATTTGATGTCATTCCCGAAAGCACAACAAGAGCGACCTTAATTTCAAGAGAAAAAAAGGATTTTTATTGGACACCAAAACCATATGAATGATTTTTATATCCAAAAACTCAATCAAATCAATCATAAGTAAACCCATGATTAATTTAATCAGAATACATAATCAAATTAAACACAAAAAGTGATCAATTTAATTGATTGTGCTCAACATAAGTAAACTTACGGAGCAACGACTAAGTTAACCATACAAGAGAGTGATTGGATTAATCGTTCATATACTCAATACAAGAGAACTTATGGAGTAATAACTAAATAACCAAGCAAGATGATTAATTTAGTTCTAAATGCTCAACATAAAGTACCTTACGAAATAACCAACCAAGTTAATAAAAAATTATTCAACTTAGTTGTATCGTGCTCAACATAAGACACATTACGGATCCTCATAGTACTACATAAAATATGGATCAGTGAAGATCAATATTATGGAATAGACAAGGATTCATTCTATCTTCAATCATTATATGCATAACAATAATTAATAGACATAACCCTTGAACACAAAAGATTTTAACCTATCTTCCATCAAAGAATGACAATATAGGTTTAACTTTTGTATATGTCAAAGTCCATTCATTCCTTAATCAATAAACGAATACCGATCATGAACGACTTTACTTTTGACAAAATATGGGACAACATAGTTCACGGACGTAAACACCAATATCCCATAACAAGTTGCAATATAACAAATCATAAAGATTAAATACTGCAAAACATCATCCTCCAACCAGTTTTAGAATTTAAACCAAAAAACTAAAAACATGAAGATGAAAACGTTGGATATAGCTATGTGTAATCACAATAATTGCTATTCCAAACTCTAGTAATCCTTCTCAAAAACAAGAATAAATTCTCACAAGAAGTTTCCTAGGCATTAAGACAAACTCGTAATGCACATATAAGATGATTTGTCCTTAGAGGGTAGAATCAATCTTTTTCGCCCGGATTTATACCAAGAATATCTACCGAAGGCGTATAAAAAGATTTTCTTAACAAAGAAGAACATACAAAGTCAATAAGGACCATGCACCATAGTTCATATAGGATGATTGTGAACATTCAAGAATTTCATAGCACTGCGTACTACTTTCCATTCTTGAACTTCCTTTTTTTTGATTCACCAACAAAATTCTTGTAAAATTTACAAATTAGCTTAAAAAAGTAGTACTCCAAGAATCCAAGTGCCCAAGTTCAAGAGAAGTGGAACAAGTGCAACGAAACGGGGCAAAATACTCAAAAACAAGAGTTAGGACAAATACCAATCTTAACTCATCCAAATTCAGATCTCCATTTTGAAGAGAAATCAAAGAGGAAGAGAATGCAAAAAGAATGAGTTCATTCCGAGTTCGAACGAAGAAATTACGTCCAAAACAAGTTTACCGAATATCGACGTCAAGTATGCATACGGGTTTGCAAACGAATTTTCGCAGTATGCAGACGGGTTTTGCGAACTTAAACCCCTGGATTTTGGTTTTAAATGATGTTATGCATACTTGGTAAGTGTACCATGGAGTCCAAACATCCCGATCTATTATTTTCAAACCTAAACATTTAAGAACCTTAAACACAGATCAAGTTAGGTAGAAAAGAACGATAAGAAAGGTATGTGAATCATTATAAGTTCTCTAAGAAAATAAAAGCACAAATATTGCTCAAGTTTACAGACGTACCTTTTTAGATGAATCCAGTTGAATTCTACAGCCTTACCAAACATAATCTGTGCGCCCCAATTTTCGTGCTTCCCTCACCGTATACATAACAGGGCATTCCTTGGTGAGGATACACTTACAACACACTCAAGTTGTGTCGAGGTGAGAAATGTCTTGCTCACCACAAGTGACTTTTGGATTATCATGAAAGATATCGCTTTTAGAACCTTTCACATCCAAATCCATCTTCCCAAAGAACTCTAAGTTCCAGCATCATGGATACTGCTTTCTCCATAATCATGGAACTTTCTGGGAGATCATTCCTTTTCACACTCAAAACATCATTGACTTTCTTTGGTACCCACTTCTGAGTGCGTTTAGGAACAACCGGAACCTTCTTCCCATTACTCTCTTCAAGATTTCTCGGAATAGAATTGGATTGACTATTCTTTTGCAAGTTAGTCTTTCTCCAATTGGGAGCATCGGATCTTGTCTTCGTCTTTACAAAGTTATTCTTTTGATAGTCATTACAATTGTGAAAATACTTCGTATGACGTTTATAGGAAAATCTAGGATCATCACAACACTGATTCCTTTGCCTAAAGGTTGGACGTTTACAACCCGTAATGTCAAGAGTGTTAGCCTTAACATATGATCCCGGTTTAATAACTTCTTTTGACACCCAAACAAGAATATCATGAATTTTTTCATTCCTTATACGAAAACGACATCTCCTTTCTAGGTGACTTTTGTTTCCACAATAATGGCAAATATAAGGAACTTTCTTACCCGGATTCATGTGTGCTGGTTTTGGAGGTTGATATACTTTGCTCTTTTGAACCTTAACTGCCGGTGAAGGTATTTCACTTTTGCCATCAGTGGAAACCTTTTGTTGAGAAGAATCACTAGCCTTGCCAAATTTTACCTCTTTTCTAAAACTTGGAGCAGCTATTCCCTTATATCCCAATCCTCGTGTATCACGATGATTTTTACTTGTTCCTAGCATAGTGGTTAATTTGCTTGAACTAGTATTGAACTTTTTCAAGTCATCTTCCAACATCTTGATTTTATCAAGAGCAGCAGCTAAATCAGCCTCAAGGCGCTTTTCTCGAGCGAGATAAGCGCTTTCTCGGTCATCAAAACGTGTTTGCTGAGAGTTAAACCTTGCTTCAGATTCTGCAAGTTTCTCTTCCAACAAAAAGTACTTTTGATAAAGATTATCACATTCAAGTGACTTCATACGTAGGTTTTCCTCAGAATCCTTGAGGATCGATTTGTTAGAACGATTCGAAACATAAACACCTGCGTAACATCTTCTCAATTTCTTGTTTTCACGACAGAGAGGAGTCATAAGAGGAGTGACATGAGAAGTTGTCATCTTCTTCTTTCCTAATGAATTCAAAACCTTTACATACTCAGAGAGACTTCCTCATCAACATCTCTATCAATATTTGAATCACCTTCATCAGAAAGTTCATCCAACTGTTCTTCTAAGTGTGTTTCCCAGACTTCAACAGGTTTTACATTAAGAGAATGTTTAGATACTGACCTAGATGTGACAGTCCTCTCCGGTGAATCCAAGCTTTGAAAATCATATGGTAGTTTATGAACAGGTACGTTATTAGAGATAGACTCGTCCATAATCAGATCGCTATAAACACATACTTGTAAGGTCTTAAACGTGTTTGCCTGCTCTGATACCAATTGAAAAAGCGGGGGTCTAACAACACCACCCAATATTTCGATTAGCAATATGTATGGACAAACTCGAATATACTTTCAAGAGAATCAAAAAGACTCAATCAATTAAAAGTATATCAACGAGTTTATATCTCTCTCTTGATTTGATTTACTCAAGCAGAACCTGCGAGTTCTAATCAAATACAAGGAATAACTTGGACGATACCAAAGACCAATGTCCAAGGATCAATCAATGAAAATCGACAACCAAAGATTGGATTATACTAATTGATGATCTAAACGCACAACCTATATTATTTCAATTATAAAGATAAAACAATATAATGCGGAAATTGAAATAACACAGACACCAGAAATTGTGTTAACGAGGAAACCGCAAATGAAGAAAAACCCCGGGATCTAGTCCAGATTGAACACACACTGTATTAAGCCGCTACAGACACTAGCTTACTCCAAGCTAACTTCGTAATGGACTGTAGTTGAACCCCAATCAGTCTCCCACTGATCTAAGGTACAGTTGTACTCCCTACGCCACTGATCCCAGCAGAATACTGCGCACTTGATTCCCTTAGATGATCTCACCCACAACTAAGAGTTGCTACGGCCCAAAATCGCAGGCTTTGACAATAAACAAATATGTCTCACACAGACAGGCATATCAAAGGATCAATCTGTCTCCCAAAGACAAACCCTAAAGTGTTTGTTCCGTATTATGATAATAATCAAGGTGAACAGGAACCAATTGATAATCCGGTCTTATATTCCCGAAGAACAGCCTAGAATAATCAATCACCTCACAACAATCTTAATCGTATGGTAGCGAAACAAGATGTTGTGGAATCACAAACAATGAGACGAAGATGTTTGTGATTACTTTTTATATCTTGCCTATCGGAGATATCAAATCTCAAGCCAATCAATTTGATTGTACTCGTATGATAGAAGATGCAAGATCATATCACACAACTACGATAAAAGTAGTATCGTTCTGGCTTCACAATCCCAATGAAGTCTTGAAGTCGTTAACCTGGTTTTAGAAGAAGAAAACCAAAGGTTAAAGGAGAACCGACTCTAGTAGGAAAACTAGTATCACACGTAAGGTGTGGGGATTAGTTTTGCACAATACTAGATGTCTCATTTATATAGTCTTTCAAATCAGGGTTTTTCCTTGGTAACAAAGCAATCAATATTCACCGTTAGATGAAAACCTGATTTAGATTCAAGCTAATATTTCTCAACCGTTAGATCTAAAACTTAGCTTGTTATACACAAATGAACTGCACGCTTCTAGGTTTGTTAACCGTACCCAAACGTGTACATTGTTGGTTCAACAATAGTTAACCAAACGGTCCCATATGAGCATTTAATATCAACCATGTTCTTCTTCACCATAACTAGTTCAAATGACTCAAATGAACTAGTTAGAGAGTTGTTCAATTGCAAGGAAATCTTATGTAACTACACAAGACACAATTGAAGCAAAGATGATTTGATTCACTTAAATCGGTTCATGAACTTTTATAGCCACGGTTTGCAAACTGCATTCCTTAGTCTTTTTAAAGTTTAAGTTCAAAAATCATCTTCAGATATATAACCTTCTCAAGTTCGCACACTAGGTTCGCGGACTTAAGCAACCGGCAGAGTTTACAAACTCCAGCAGAAAATCTCGGCAAGAGACCTTCCATCGGTTCGCGGACTGGGTTCACGGACTGGGTTCGCGGAATTAGCTCACGGAAGTAGTTTGTCAACTCCAGCAGAAATTCTCGGGTTTGAGAACTTCGGCAGTTCGCGGACTGAGTTCGCGGACTTTGCACTTGCCATTCTTCCGGTTCTCTTGATCAACAAAGTTCGAAAACTTTGGTTCAAGGAATAGGACTTATACATAAATGTGTTTCCACAACAATGCTTATGTCCATCATTGGTTATGTAATCTAAACTCTCATTTCAATCATTGAAACATTATTAGAGGACGTTATATAGTTGTTACACCATTTCTGGTCAAAGCAATTTTCAAGATGATTGAAACATATCATGACTTTCGTCACTAGGTAAAGATAAACTTGGTCGAAGCGAAAAGCTTACCAACACATATTTCGAAATATAGATAAGCGAGGTATACTCGGCTCGAAATACCAAATGTGTATAATCTAAGTTTATATATATAGTATACGACTTTTTGTCTCAAGAAGTAGGAGATAAAGTAGATAGACTTTTGAGTGACAGATAAGTTCAAGTCTTCACATACCTTTTTGTCGAGAAGTTCCCCCGGTTCCTTGAGTAGTTCTTCTACTTGTATGATGAATCGCCATGAAGTCCTTGAGCTCAACTACACTTTCTATCCTAGTCCGATACTTAGCTCTAATAGACTAGAAATCAAGACTTATAATTTTGATCACTAACATTGACAAACATGCTTGAGATAGCAACGCATACGAGTTCGACCGAGCAATGCTCTAACAAAAACTCTCTAACTAGTTCATTTGAGTCACTTGAACTAGTTATGGTGAAGAAGAATATGGTGGATATGAAAGTGATCCTATGGCTAATGATGTGATTTTCAATTGAGTTGTAGTAAGATGATTTGTTCACTCAGATTTGTTGAGAATTTGTTTTAAGACTTAATAAAGAAAATAAGGAAAAATATATATACAAACTTTGTCACAGGATGAAGAGAGACCGGGACTCGGGATTCCACGGCTTTTCATATTGTTGTGATTCAGTCATTAACTCTAAACAATATAGCTCAAACAAAAGAAGTTGTGACTCTAGTTCTTTGCCAAAAATAGATTTCGTAAAATATTATTTGTAAGTTAAAAGCATTACGCATCTAAAGTAATTAAAACTAAGCATGCGACATCTAATAAAATAACAAATAATTAATAGAAATCATAAAACAATTAAATCTATGCAAAAAGTCAATAAAAGAATTAATTCATTTACCACAATCATGAAAAGTTGCTTCCTCCGTTGTCCCAGTGATGGGGTCTAGCTCCGCATGGTGAAAACACACTCAAAGGAATTTTTCATTGCTCAAAAAGGTGTTTACAAGGAGAAAAGGTATAAAACAGGGCCTTTGTAACAGTTATATGTGTTAATGTTTATCTAAGACCCACAGCTCTGTGTCGCAAACGCTGTAGCAAATAAGTCTGCCTCTTATGTACGACCCTCGTATGTGAGTCGTTATCACTGTAGAAAAACGACTGTCTTTGGCAGTCTGTTCTTCGTGTTCTTCGTGTTCTACAGCAGCAGAAAAAATATTCTATGCAACTCGTCCAATCTCTTCTCTGTAGATCTCTATTCTCTTCCCCAACTCTCCATCCCCCCTTCTCTACTTCCACAACTCCCTTTTTATACCCAGCAGCGACAAGGAAACACTGTAATAACTCCGGAATAATATGCTTTTACTCTTCATGCAAAATACGGGTATTTACTCCATCTTTTAATTCCTCATGCATCCAGCTTGTGTTTACACGCTCCAAACACGTACAATGCAGGGTCGAAGGCCATCGAACTCTTGACAACTCACCACAACTTCTGTTAACAACACAGTAACCCCGGGAGAATTCCCGATATTTTTGTGCCCTGACTTATCCAAACTCGGCGAACAAACTCCCTTCTTTTTCTAATCTAAAGCCATTACCATCTTCTTTTGATCACGAAAGGTCATCCTCCAAGAAAAACAACGAAAAAATCTCAAGGAAATCTCTTGTAATCACTTCCAGATATTTGTGTATTTTGCACGTCCCTGTTTACTTTAAACTAATGATTTTTCCTATTTCTTCGAGTCTAAGACGTGTATCAGTCTGTCTAGCTTTAACAAGCCCAAATACATCCAACTCATCGACTGAATCTCAACAAACCACGTCCAATTCTGCTTTGAAAAATATCGCAGTGCAAAGAAAACTTCCCGTCAAAATCCATGTTTAAATGGTGAAGATGGATTGCCCCCTAACCAGAGTAGGGGTGCCCATAGCCTTGGGTGTAACTAGCTCAGCTGGGGTGAAAATAACAGTAAGGTGGTGCCCCTTAGTAATTGAATTACCCCTTATCCAAACCGAGAGTCTGAATAGTAGGCGTCCTCCGAGTGCCTTTATCAACTTTTCGAGCCGATTTCTCCAAAAACATTTATTGCCCAAAAATACCTACAAACACATAAAACACCATAATAAGTACAAAATCGAGTGCCAACAATATATAGTATTGAGAACAAATTAGACACAAAATGTGTCTATCAGCTAACCATTTGGTTAACTATTGTTGAACCAACAAATATTAATGTTTGGGAACAGTTCGTAAACCCAAAATTGGACATTTCATTTGTGTGTAACAAGATAATTTTTCGATCCAACGGTTGAGAAAAATTAGCTTGAATCTAATCAGGTTTTCATCTAACGGTGAATATTGAATGCTTTGTTACCAAGCTAACATTGATTGCAAACCCTGATTTGAAAGACTATATAAAGGAGAACTCTAGAAACTGGGAAACCTAATCCCCACACCTTACGTGTGATACTGTTTGCATAGCTAGAGTCGATTCTCCTTTAACCTTTGGTTTCTTCTAAAACTAGGTTAACGACTTAAAGACTTCATCGGGATTGTGAAGCCAGACCGATACTACTTTTCTTGTAGTTGTGTGATCTGATCTTGCATCTTCTATCGTTAAGAGTACGATTGTAATAATTGGCTTGAGATTTATATCTCCGATAGGCAAGATAGAAAAGTAATCACAAACACTTCGTCTCATCATTTGTGATTCCACAATATCTTTTCTCGCTGTGTCGATTAGGATTATTGTGAGGTGATTGATAATACTAGGCTGTTCTTCGGGAATATAAGTCCGGTTTATCAATTGGTTCTTGTTCACCTTGATTTATCAAAAGACGGAACAAAACTCATAGGTATATTTGTGGGAGACGGATTTATCTATCACCATAGACTTTTCTGTGTGATACAGATTTGTTTATTAAAGTTTTCGACTTTGGGTCGTAGCAACTCTTAGTTGTGGGTGAGATCAGTTAAGGGAATCAAGTACGTAGCATCCTGCTGGGATCAGAGGCATAGGAGCATAACTGTACCTTGGATCAGTGTGAGATTGATTGGGGTTCAACTACAATCCAGACCGAAGTTAGTTTGGAGTAGGCTAGTGTCTGTAGAGGCTTAATACAGTGTATGTTCAATCTGGACTAGAGCCCGGGGTTTTTCTGCATTTGCGGTTTCCTCGTTAACAAAATTCTGGTGTCTGTGTTATTTCTTTTCCGCATTATATTTTGTATATAATTGAAATATCACAGGTTGTGCGTTGTTCAATCAATTAGAATATCCGACCTTTTGGTTGTTGATTTAAATTGATTGACACTTGGATATTGGTCTTTGGTACCATCCAAGTTATCTCTCTAGTATTTGATAAAGACTCGCAGATTTCTATTTGCTTGAGTATATATCAAATCCAGAGATTGTGATATAAACTCTTTGATATAATTTTTATCTAGATTGAGTCTGACTGTCTAGTTGATTCTCTAGAAAGTATATTGGAGTTTGCCATACAGATTGCTAAGCGAAATATTGGGTGTGGTTATTGTACCCCCACTTTTTCACACACATTTTCATCATTTGACCTAATTTGTTCAAATTAGGTTCAAACTATTCCAAACAATTTGGAATTTCATAAAACGATCCTCAGTCGCTCTCATGACCAACCGGGGCCGGTTTCATGACCCCTTGGTCGGCCCCTCATCTCTTTATAATTAGGTTTTATTGACTAACGCTTAGACGAGCACTATTTTAATAAATGATTAAACCAACATTTAATCATCCTTTCACCAACTGATCTTCAAGAGACTTTGGTATTTGCTCATCCGAGCATCTGGACGCTACATGGACGACTCATCATCACATGTAGTCGGTTCCTCCTTCACCCCTTGGTTGATTTTCAATAAATCATCAATTGATCAACAATTTAGGGTTTCGAACCCAAGACCCATAACTCCGAGCAGGTTCAAACACTAATAATTTTACGTTGATCCCGTGATCAACATTTTAATTGGTTATACTTGGTTCAGTTGCCAGTATTTTAAATTAATATTTTATTTGGTCTTGTTACCGATAATTCATCAAACGAGCAACATTTGCTCAGATGAGCAATATTTGCTCAGACTAAGGAATATTGGTTCAACTATCAATATTCAACAATTCATCAAATGAGCAATATTTGGTCACCTTAACTATCAACAATTATTCGAGAATTATACCTTTGTCTCAACAGACACGTTCAATTCATGAGTCTTATAACATTTGCAAATCACGTTCAACTCAGCAATACAAGGTCTCATCGTCTCATAAAGTCAGCAACTGACTAACTAAATACACGTCTGCCTTGCAGACTCCACAATCACGAGACATCAATCGTGTCACATGGGGGATATTAACTAGGGTTTTGGTCTGGCGGTCTACGGCACGTGTGGTCATCCACACGATGAGAATGTGAGCAAGTCGTGCAAGCAGTTAGAGGAGTTAGCAAAGTAGTGGGTAGAAAATCAACCAAGTCTCCGCACGATGAGCAACTAGTTTTAACACGATTTCCACTTCCCCACTCTTTGACTCCAACAACTGTCACACTTGATGGGATCAAGGTGTCTACAATTCTTGCAATATAAATAAGTCTCTGAATCATGATTGAAACGACATACAATCTTTCATAAAACAGACAACAAGATAACACGAACTCATCGTCTGAACATTTTACTCTCAACAGAGCAAATTCAATCAATCAGAACTTATCTTCTTTCTTCACGCAGAATACACAACACACCTACAATTTCGATCACCATTGATCTCACACATATCTCAGCTTCCCTCCTACAGATCGACCCATCCTCTCTTGTGACCGAATTGACTCTGGAACGGCCATTGTCTTGGTTTAGGCCGGAGTCCTATAGATTGATCTCTCGACTTAAAAACACTCCCTCTTGCAGTGCATCTGTGTGAGGTTAGACAGTTCGCTCGGTTCAAGGAGTTTCCTCCGCACGGTCGTCTTCTCAATTCCTTAAAAACCAACAACTCTTTTTGCCCCATCTACAGTAAGTATGACAACTTGTTCACATACTTTGTATGCAAACTATTGTTTATACTCATGAACTCAGGTTCGTTTGTGAACTCTGTTTGCGAACTGAAATCCATGGATTCTTAATGCTTTAAGGTATGCAAACTCGGTTTGCAAACCGTGGCATTATGTTCATGAATTGGTTCTTGTATACGTACCTTTTACACTTACAAACCAAGCCGAATATGTTTCAAATGATTCATATATATTTCTATGAGATAGTGAACATTTGAACAACTCTCTTAAAACACATTTACTTACATTTGATCATCTATCGTAATTGGTTGATTATTAGATTGAGTCTAGAAGTGTTAGATGAATATAACTAAGCTAAAAGTGTTCACATGGCTAATTTGGTTAACTGTTAATGAGCCAACTTGTTGTACATGTTTAGGTACGGTTCATCCATATCTGAATATAGGTATATTTCATTTGTTTGTATCAAGCTAAATCATCTAAATGTGGAAATTGATTACTTATTTTCTAAGCAAACTTAGCTTGAATCTTAAGTCTGGAATTCATTTAACGATGAATATTAATTGCTTTGTTAATAATCTAACTTAACTTTGATTGTAAGCAACCCAGATTTGAAAGACTATATAAGGAGAAGCTCTAGCATCTGGTAAACCTAATCCCGACACTTCTGTATGTCCTAGTTGCAAACTAGAGTCGATTTTCTCTTAACCTAGGTTTTCAGTTCTTATGAAAACCATTACTAGCTTTAACGACTTAAAGACTTCGCTTGGGATTCGTGAAGCCAGGTCCAACTATTTTATCTGTAGTTGCATATGTTAGAGCACTGCTCGGTCGAACTCGCAAGCTTTGCTATCTCAAGCTTGTTTGTCAAGTTTAGTTGCTAAAAATATAATTCTTGATTTCTAGTCTACTTATAGCTAAGTCTCGGATTAGGATAGTAAGTGTAGTTGAGCTTTAGACTTCACGACGTTCATCGAATGAAGACGAAGAACTACTCAAGGGAACTTGTGGAACTTCATCAACAAAAGGTATGTGGAGAATTGAAATCATCTATTACTCAAAAGTATATATACTCTATCTCCTATTTGAGACAAAAAGTCGTATTGCTATATAGACTTCAATTATATACATTTGGTATTTCGAGCCGAGTTTATCTCGCTTATCTATTACTCGAAATATGTGTTGGTAAGCTTTCGCTTTAACCAAGTTCATCTTTTATTCTTGACAAAAGTCAAAAGATGATCATGTGAAAATCGCCTTATAACATCTTACATGATTTGTGTGAGACAGTCATTTGATGTAGACTCGGAATATTTCGTATTGATCATTCGATCACTTGAAAATTGCTTTGAAGCTAATAGTTTGTGTGAGACATCTATTGTCGTCTTCCAAGAATGTTTAAATTGTTGGAATGAGGTTTTAGAACATGTACCATTATTGGATATAAACATAGTGTGTATTCACATTTTTTTAATGTCCAAAACCGGGAACCATGGTATGCGTACCCGTACGCGTACTGGTTGGTTGTTAGAAGTCCGAGAACTAAGTATGCGTAACCATACGCGTACTGGTGGAAGTTCAAGTTCCGTGAATTTCTGCTGAAGTTTGGAAGAGTAAAATGGTATGTGTACCCGCACGCGTACTGGCGTAACCAAACTCAGTCCGGCTACTTATGTATACGTACCTGTTTGCATACTTAAGTAGGTTATGTTCTAAAATCGGTTTGTTCATGAACTAATACATTAATATAATAAGGAATGCAATCTTTTGCAAACCGTGACTATAATGTTCATGAAATGATTCGAGTGAATCAAAATCGATTTTGTTTCAATTGCGTCTTGTATACTTCTATGAGAATATAAACAATTGAACAACTCTCTAACTAGTTTCATTTGAGTCATTTGAACTAGTTATGATAAAGATGAATAAGGTTGATATGAAAGTGCCCATATGGCTAACCATTGGTTAACTATTGTTGAACTAACTAAGTGTACACGTTTAGGTACGATTACCTTTGTCTAAATGATGGTACATTTCATTTGTGTATAACAAAATAAGTTCGATCTAACAGTTGAAAGATATTAGCTTGAATCTAATCAGGTTTTCATCTAATGGTGAATATTGAATGCTTTGTTACCAAGGTAACATTGATCGAAAACTTTGATTTGAAGACTATATAAAGGAGAACTCTAGCAACTGGGAAACCTAATCCCCACACCTCATGTGTGATACTAGTTGCGACTAGAGTCGATTCTCCTTTAACCTTAGGTTTTTCATGAAACCCTGTAGGTTAACGACTTGAAGACTTCATTGGGATTGTGAAGCCAGACCCAACTATTTTCTCTATAGTTGTGTATTCTGATCTTGCTGTTTTATATCGTGTTGTACTATCTTCTTTAAGATTTGCTCGAGATTTATTCTCCGATAGGCAAGATTGAAAAGTAGGCACAAACATCTTCGTCTCATATTTTGTGATTCCACATATCTTGTGTCGTTAATCGATTAAGATTATTGTGAGGTGATTGATAATACTAGGTTGTTCTTCGGAAATATAAGTCTCGTTTATCAATTGGTTCAAGTTCACCTTGATTTATCAAAAGACAGAACAAAACTCATAGGTATATCTGTGAGAGACAGATTTATCTATTCAATAGACTTTTCTGTGTGAGACAGATTTGTTTATCAAGTATTCGACTTTGGGTCGTATAAACTCTTAGTTGTGGGTGAGATCAGCTAAGGGAATCAAGTGCACAGAATCCGTCATGTTTCAAGAGGCGTAAGGAACGCAACTGTACCTTGATCAGTGTGAGATTGATTAGGGCTCAACTACATTCCAGATTGAAGTTATCCTGGTAGTAGGCTAGTGTCTTTAAGGGCTTAATACAATGTGGTGTTCAAATATGTACTAGGTCCCGGTGTTTTTCTGCATTTGCGGTTTCCTCGTTAACAAAATTTCTGGTGTCTGTGTTATTTCTTTTCCGCGTTATATTTGTTTATATAATTGAAATATCACAAGTTGTGCGTAAGTTCAATCAATTGTGAATCCAACCGCTGGTTTTTGATAAAATTGATTGATACTTGGATATTGGTTTTTGATACAGTCCAAATTGTTTCTTATATTAATCAGGCTTACGGATTTCTATCTGTTTGATTTGCTGATTACATTAAGAAATATAGATATGAACTCTTTGATATATTTCTTGATTGAGCTCGCTTTATTAGTTGGTGCTCTCAGAATTATATTGGAGTTAGTCCATACAAATTTTTGGGCGAAATATTGGGTGTGGTTGTTAGACCCCCGCTTTTTCAATTGGTATCAGAGCAGGCAAATACGTTTAAGACCTTATAAGTCTGTGTTTGTATCAATCTGACTCTATGGACAAAGGTGCTATCTCAGTAAATGCACCATCAGATCTAAGGATTTCAGGATTCTCCTCCATGACTGATTTAGTTAAATCCGTTGAAGAGATTCTATTTAAACATCCTCCGGGTTTAAAATCCCTAAAAGTATTTTCAGGGCTTGAAAAAAGGATTGAGAGCTTGTCTCTTGATGTTGAGATATTTCTCCAAAAAGAGCAAGAATATCTTGATAGGCTACATCAAGTTATGAAGAATAATATTCATGTTGAAGTCGACATTGATTTACTAATCAGTGAGAGCAATGCTCCTCCTCTGCGTAATTCAATTAGTTGCAATAATCTAAACGAATTAGAAGAGGAGTTTAAGACTCAGTCATCTGAGTATATCACCTCAAGGCATGAATCGATTCATTACTCAATTCCTGATACCTCCTATCAAGATAGTAGTATTGTCTTATTTTATGAAGAAGCTAGGATGTCTCTTTTTATCAAAAGAGTTTCCCTTTGCAGTACTATAAACTATCTGCGGAAACTATCTTTTATAAGTTGGAAAACGAGAAATCAGAAACACAATTATTTTTGGGTTCTCCTGAAGTTCTTTGATAAACTATAAAAACAACTCCTTGGGTATTTCTCAACATGTCAAGATGTAAGATTTGCTGGAAAGAAACTCTTTCTTGGTGTCATAAGGTTGTCTTGTAGTGTGTCTGACCAATACCTAGGTAACTCCTTGTTATATTTGTTGAGTTTTACTCCAAATGGTGTCTTAAAAACAAACGATACCTTTTCAGCACATATACATTTCATCTACTCTAAGCCTTTAACTTGTTCGTGTGTGTGAACCGCGTTCCGGATCGTTTTAACCGGTTCATGTTCCACCGTTCGACACATAAAAAGAGAAAAAAACCTCTTTGTTCACTCCACCCTTTCTTCTCAACAGTTCAAGAACTGAAGAGAAATACCAAAGGTTCTCAAATCTTTTCTCCCTCGGTTCTTAATTCTTTTGTGTTTGTATCAAAGTTTTGTAATCAGGAGAAGCTTTCCCCTCTTGGGTCAAGAATCATTTCCTTGTCACTCATCGTTTTGGAACTCCACCATCAACAACAGTTTTCGGACCAAGTAAGTGGTTCATCTTCTCTGTTGTGTCCTCTCTCAAAAATGGCATCTAAGAAAAGGTTAAATCGTGGTGAGAGTTCAGGTACTCAACCTAATACTGCTAGTAGAAGAATTATTGATAGTGATAATGAATTTGATGATGATGAAATTGGTTTAGACGTTCTACAACCCTTTTATGATCCAGGCCTTCAAATTAGCTTTACTAGTCTACTTGTTAAGAATAAACATGTTAAGTTTCTTAAAGGGAATTTCGTCACAGAAAGGGTTTATGATAGAACTGTTCAAGAACCTGAGTTTCACCAGTTTATGAACCAATATGAATGGGGATATATTCATGACGGTCTTGGGTTATCTCATCCTGAGATGACTTGCCAGTTTTATGCTGACTTGCATGCAGCCAACAAAGAAAGTTGTTGTTTCAAAACAATGGTTGGAGGAATATCTTTTGAGGTAAATCGTGGGGTGATTGCATATCTGTTACATCTGTCACTTGATCGCTCTTTCGTTGTTCCTCAACCTGAGCATCTCAGACCAACTCAGAGTCAACTGTATGAAATGCTACTAAATAGGGGTGAATCTTGGTCTGACAGCAAGTTGTCTGTTGATTACATTAGCTTTCATTTGAAAATTTTAGCAAACTGGCCGTTGCTAATTTGATTCCCAGTACGTTTGATGAGAATCTATGGAGCAGGGCCCTTTCCGAGATGGTTTGCTATCTTATCTCTGGTGAAGATATTGATTTATGTGGCCTGATTATTCGACAAATGATTCATATGGTTTCACAGAAGAAAAATCTTGGATTTCCTTGTCTTATCAGCAGAATTCGTAGTCACTTTAAGATTCCTCCTATTGGTACTTGCACTGGTCAAGCTACTCCTCTATCCCAGGAAGACATCAACAAAATGAAGAAATCAGTCAACCCTGAAGCTAATCTTCTTCATGAAAGAATTGAGTGCTTGGAGGAACAACTGAACTATGTTTTAGGAATTCAGCCTGGACTGACTGAACTTGTCTTTGAGATTGCTGAGAAGTATAATCGCAATCGAGCATAATATCTTCGTTTTGTTTATCTTGTCTTTTGTTAAACTTCTATTATTGGATGTTATTCTAAAGGTTGCAATAACTTTATATTTTAGCCTTGAATGTTTATCTTTCAATTAAATTTCTAAAAGTGTTGCATCCATGAGAAGTTTAACATAGGTCAAAAGTTAAGTCTTTCATATGTCATTATGCAAATATTGATAAAAGATTGAATGAACTTTTGACAACAAAAGTGAAACCTATTATGTCATTATGCAAATATTTGTGGAGATAGGATGAACTTTTGTTTACAGAGATTAAGTCTATTATATGTCTCTATGCAAATAGTGATAAAAGATAGAATAAATCTTTTTTTATTTCGCAGTATTGGTCTTCCCTGATCCACATCGTTGTGTAAATACTGTGCGGATCCGTAAGTTTTCTTATGTTGAGCATTTCCGATTATATTAATCATGGGTTCTATTGTGGTTAATTTAATTGAGCATTTTGGATACAATTTCATATTTCATGTGATTTGTTAATGTCCAACGAAATCCTTCTTTTCTTGTGAAAGTAAGGTCTCTCTTGTTGTTCTTTCAGGAATGACATTTTATGGGAGAGAATTCTTATTTGAACTTGTGCTTAATTGCCATATCTTTGTGGGGAGTGCGTATGTGGAATATTATATGGGTTATCTTGTATTTTTATAAACTCTTTGATGAATGCATTGAGCTTCGGCTATATGATTGCATCTAAACAAAGTTGATATGTGTTTCTCTTTTGGTCATGAAGTATCTCTATGGAAATTTCATTAGGAACCCACTAGTTTTCGTACCTTTGTCAATTTATATTGACAAAAAGGGGGAGAATTAATGTGTAGTTCACACTACAGATACATATGGTTTACGAATCATTATGTAAGGGGGAGTGGTTTTCATGTGAGATGAAGTATTAACTAAGGGGGAGTGATACATATCACCATAATATTGTTGTCAAAGTTTTGATACAATTGAACTTTGATGCCATGTAATAATACTATGACACTGCATAACAATGATTGAGAGCTATTGTTTTCTCATTGTTATAGCTACGGATCTTCAACAACTATGATGTGGAATTCAACACACTTAGAATCATTGGAATACTTGGAAGTGGTGAAGATTTCGAGTAATTTTGAAGAACCAAGGAGATCAAGCATTTGGATGAGAAGCTACAAAGTTTATTTATTTTGTAATCCATATGTATTGATAGTTTTGTCACTAAAATTGACAAAGGGAGAGATTGTTAGAGCACTTCTCGGTCGAACTCGCAAGCGTTCCTATCTCAAGCTTGTTTGTCAAGTTTAGTTTCCAAAACTACAAGTCTTGATTTCTAGTATACTTATAGCTAAGTCTCGGATTAGGATAGTATGTGTAGTTGAGCTTTAGACTTCACGGCGTTCATCGAATGAAGAAGAAGAACTACTCAAGGTAAATTGTGGAACTTCATCAAAAAAAATTATGTGGAGACTTGAACTCATATATCACTCAAAAGTCTATCTACTCTATCTCTTGTTTGAGATAAAAAGTCGTATTGCTATATAGACTTCAATTATATACATTTGGTATTTCGAGCCGAGTTTATTTCGCTTATCTATTTCTTGAAATATGTGTTGGTAATCTTTCGCTTTAACCAAGTTCATCTTTTATTCTTGACGAAAGTCAAAAGATGATCATGTGAAAATCGCCTTGTAATATCTTACATGATTTGTGTGAGACAGTCGTTTGATGTAGACTCGGAATGTTTCATATTGATCATTCGATCACTTGAAAATTGCTTTGAAGCTAATAGTTTGTGTGAGACAGCTATTGTCGTCTTTGGTTTTTGATTAAATTGATTGATACTTGGATAGGTTTTTGATACCGTCCAAGTTGTTTCTTATATTAATCTGGCTCACGGATTTTTATATGTTTGATTTGCTGATTACATTAAGAAACATAGATACGAACTCTTTGATGTATTTCTTGATTGAGCTCGCTTTATTAGTTGGTGCTCTCAGAATTATATTGGAGTTAGTCCATACAGGTTTTTGAGCAAAATATTGGGTGTCGTTGTTAGACCCCTGCTTTTTCAGCATATCCTGATCTTACTTTTTCTATTGTATTGAGTTTAATCTTCTATACGATTTTCTCGAGATTTATCTTCGATAGGTAAGATATAAAAAGTAATCACAACCTTTTCTTCGTCTCAGACTCTTGTGATTCGGCAATAACTTCTTATGTTAATCAGTTTGGTCATTTTGAGGTGACTAATATTCTAGGCTGCTCTTCGGGAGACATAAGACAGGATTATTAGTTATGTTTCCTGTTCACCTTGATCTTTATCTTATAAAGGAAATAACAAATAGAATAGACTTATCTGTGGGAGACAGATTTGTTTATAAGTCTTCGACTTTGGGCCGTAGAAACTTCTAGGATGTAAAGGACGTCATCTAGGGGAATCAATTGTGAAGAGTCTTGAGAGATTCAAGAGGAGTAAGGAACACGACTGTACCTTAATCGGTGTGAGACTTGGTTGAGGCTCAAATAAATTCCAGTCCGAAGTTAACTTGTAATGGGCTAGAGTAGTATGGTGTTCAAGTATGGACTAGGTCCCTGGGTTTTTCTGCATTTGCAATTTCCTCGTTAACAAAATTTCCGGTGTCTGTGTTATTTCTTTTCCGCATTTCATTTTATTTATATTATTTAATATCACAGGTTTTGCGTTGTTCAATCATAGTTGATAAATCCGACCTTGTTTGTTGGATATAACTTGATTGACACTCAGACATTAGTTTTTGGTACCATCCGAGTTATTCTCATACCAATCAAGTTGATGGATTCTTATCTGTTTGATTTACTGATTGTGTTGAGAAAAAGATAAAGCTCTTTGATATCTTTGTTTATTGAGTTTCATTAAGTTGATACTCTCGGGATTATATTGGAGTTTAGTCCATAGAGATTACCGAACGAAATAGTTGGGTATGGTTGTTGTACCCCCGTGTTTTCAACACTGACATAGGAGTCGGTGGCTCGAGTTGACTTCAACGGTTCATCGCCCATCTAGAAAGGGAAGTAAGTCTTTCTAAACACCCGCGAATCTCCTGTCAGCGGGTTTACTGGACGCCTTCGCAATACATATATGTTGAGGTCTGAATACAGTTTTATTTTTTAGTAAAGTGAAAGGCCTGGCCAATACAAGATAAGGAATCATATTTCATCACTATTTCCTTCTTGCCTCCTTAGGAACACGTAACCTAATGTGAACCTAAGCCTTAAAATACCGACTACAACGAGAAGGATAGGGTAAAGAGCTTATAGGAAAGTAGTTCAAAAGGATTGTATTGTTTACTCTGTTAGCCTAACTCGAAGTTCAAGATGATTATTGTAAGTTAAGTGTGTCGCCTTGTAACCGAGGAAGTGTTTCCAGTGAGGCAGGGGTGTTCTAGCTCCTTTGAGCTTTCCCAGTTTCTATTTAACTTACTTTAATTCAGATCGTTTTAGAGAGTTTTTCTAAAATTGTAACTAGTTTTCTTTACAGAAGATTAGAAGATGGTTTAGAAACAATCTAAGTGGAGCCATCATGCTTGTTGTTTGCTAGAAATTCATAGGCTTGTTTTGGTGGAGTCAGCCTTGTTTGTGCTTGCTTAGAACTTCCCTTCCATTTAGGAATTTTCTTTTTAGTTTTTCTAGTGTATGCCCGAGGTTATTAGAGAGATGGATTGGAAAAGAGACACTCTAGGTCATTTAATTAGTGAAAAACCTAGTAGTTCTTCTTGTGAGAACAGGGAGCTCGAAGACTCTACTTTTGAGATCCATGTTTTTGGAAACTTCAGCTTTGGAAACTTGAAACTAATGAGGAAAGTACTCCTAGTCCTTTGGTAGTGCCAGAAATGGTAACCTTAAAAGCTTTACTGAACCCAACTAGGACCTCTCGTCCATCTTGTATCAAGTTGGCTGCGACTGAAGCAGACTATGAACTGAAACCTAGGACCATAAAGATGCTCCCAGTCTTTTTAGGGTAAGAAAATGAAAACCCATATTTTCACGTTAGGGAATTCGAGGAAATTTGTAGTACTCTAAGAATTAAAAACATGAATGGTGATGCATTGAACTTAGGTTATTCGCTTTTTTTCCTGAGAGATAAATCCAAATCTTGGATACATAGTTTTCCTTTTGAGTCGATTGAAACATATTAACAACTTACATATGCCTTTTTGCAGAAGTTTTCCCTAAGCACAAAACATCGTCTATTAGGACACAGATCTGTATTTTTTCTCAACAAAAGAAAGAATCTTTATATAGGTATTTGGAAAGGTTCAATGATTTATTAGCCCAATGTCCTCATCATGGTTTAGAGAAGGTTAGGCTAGTTCAGATCATCTATGAGGGTTTAAATTATTCGATAACAACCATGGTTGAGTCTCTGTGCACAGGTGGGTTTGAGAATAAAACTGTCGATCAGGCGATGACATTTTTTAATGAAATCGCTAAAAAGACCCAGGAATGGGAAAGAGGTAGGGATTCCCAGAAAATAATTCTTCTAAGTAGAGAAAACATTAATAGGGTAGAGGGAACTTTGAATCTGATGATAAAATAGTATCTATAGCAAAAAGGTTAGAAGTTTTAGAATTGAGTCAAACTAGTGGTAGAGTAGAGCCTTTTTGGGAAGGACAGACTACTGAAGAGCAAGCCCATGCTTTATAATAACACTAGATTTTAGAATTATCAGAAGTTTTACCCATATTCATAAACCTTTAACCATGAATGGAGAAACATTCCAAACCTTTCATGGTATAAGGGTCGGAGTCAAGGTCAATCTAGTAACTGTCAGGTTATTCCCTCAGGTTTTAGCTATACAGTAAAACCTCTTTAGAAGAATACTCCATATAGGAATAAACTCCATATAAGAATAGAAATTTCTGGTCCCGAGTTGGGCCAGTTATATTTAAGAATAAACTCCATATTGGAATAAGTCATAATTTTTTCCAGTCCCGTCTTAAGGAACCTACCTCCATATAAGAATAATTGACATTATAATATAAATAATATATGTTTTGTCTTACATCAAAGTTCAAGATGAAGAGATTCTTGTAACCATTAAAAGATCATTTTGCTTCAAAATGGATTCTTTGCTTTTCTTGTCACAACTTAATGCAAATATCTTTCACTCGTATGATTTTATTTGTCAATTATCGATGTCAAAGTTAATTTTACGATTACCTAGGTACATTTTTGTGCTTCCTATGCATATGTATGTATTTTCCCAAGTATATTTATGAAAATTATTCTTTTGGTTTATTCAGGGTACACCTCCATATAAGAATAACCCCCATATAAGAATATTTTTTTGTGGTCCCTAGGATATTCTTATACAGAGGTTTTACTGTACTAAGAATCATTTAGGACCATCACAGTTTCAGATCCCTTCAGATAAGAAGATCATGAGTTTAGAAGAGCCTTTTTCCTTGCTAACTCGAAACACTAAAAAGTTTCATCAATCGATTGCACAAGGTTTAGATGAAAATAAAAAGATGGTCCAGGCCAACTCTCGGGCTATTTCCGAGTTAAAGAACCCGGTTGGTCTAATTGCTGAGTCTTTAAGAGAAATAAAGGCAAGTTTCCCAATCAACTACAACCCAATCCTAGAGGAGTTCATCAAATATCTTTAGCTGGTAAGAAATCATTAAACCATGTGAATTCAATAACAACCCTTAGGAGCGTAAAACGTTAGACAATAAGGTATCCATGTCTAGAGGGAATACTGTAGTTCCATCTTCTACTTCCCAAGAGGAGCTCGTAGCTGATGAAACTGAAACAATCTCTAAGAATTCCCAAGAATTCCTGATAGGACTACCTTTGTGCCTATATACCCATATCCACAGTTGTTAGCCCCAACAAAAAAGAAGACGACTTTCGATTACAACTAACTTCCCAATTCATGTTGTGACCGGTTATAACTTGCAATCCAATATAGCTTGTGATCGGTTTTACCTTGATTTTCATTATATCTCATGACCGATCACAACTAGCTATATTATATAGGTTATGACCGGTTATACCTCAAGTCTCAACAAAGTTAAGATAGCTTCTACCATAGTCATCTTCCATTGGTCATCCAAAACATATTCAAAGAATAACAAGACTGTTTATGGGTGAAAACTGTTTCTGCTGGTTTTGGTAAATTTGGGTGTGTGTGGATGAGAAACGAATCTAAACCATAAACAAATGCACTGCACGAGAGTGCTTTTGATTCCAGAGATCAATCTATACAATTCTGGCCTAAACCAAGAAATGGTCGTTCCAGACTTGCCTCGGTCACAAAGTGAAGGAGATGGGGTTGATCTTAGGGAGGGAAGCGAAGAAGGTGTTGAGATTATGAAGAAGTTGGTTGTTTATGACTTGTATCAGAATGATGAACTGGCTTGTACAATGAAAGCTATCATTTCTGGGTGTTTTCTGGATACTGATGACAACACTTGGTTTTTTCTGTGTTGTTTGAAGATAGTTCGAAGAACCTATTTATACAAGTCATTTGAGCGTAATCCTCATCTCGTAGGAAGTGGAGGAAGTTGAGTGATGGAGTAGTTGGCTCGTGTAGGTGATTGTCACACGATCACGCCTTTGCCCACTTCCCTCATCATTGTTAACCGTCCATGCTTCCTGACACGTTCTCGTAATGGGCGCGTTGCACGCTGCACACTGTAAACCGTCAGACCAATACCCCATTAAGTATCCCCCAGTTTGTGACATGTTTGATGTCTCGAATGAGTGGGTCGATTCTCGGGACCCGCCGCAAGAAATAGCATACGGTGCTATTAGGTTAAATAACTAAGTTATTTAAGGATTTGATATTCGTGAAATATCGTGCATGCTCGATGCATGTAATGCATCTTTTTAAAGCAAGCAGCTCAAAACAATCGATATGCATAAAGCATCGTTGTTTTAAAGCTTGATCGAGTAAGTCGCGGATTAAGCGTCTTAAAATGACAACACGTCCAACCATCTTCGAGTGATCGTTTGGAGGCCGCATAGGCGGGCCATCATCTGGTCGATCACTCATTGTGACAGAGTGGCGGACGGTAATCATTGAGGCGCTTCATTGATCGCCTAACTTTTAATCCAAGCTATCCGACCAAGCTGGCAAAGTTGGACGGACGAGATGATTTACGGCACATATTTGCTGCCGTTGATGGATTTTAGGGTTTTAGAGATGCGTAACATCCCCTCATTGGCTTGATTGAATCCAAGCATGGGCGCCAATTTTGGTGGGACCGACCAGGTATGCGTGGAGATGGCCTACCGGCGTGCATGCCTACACCTCTCGGTCCCATAAAGATTCGATCTAGGCCACTAAATTTGACCGGCAAAGATGAGTGGTCGTGATCGATTTGCGATAGAAATACATTGTCGCAAAGGTTTAAAAGCCGTGTGGCATGCCACCTTTGGGCGTGAGTTTCGAGGCGCCGGACCCTAGTCTGCATAGGCCAGCCGGTCACACGCAAAGATGGAACCACGGTGATCACGTTGACATCCTTGGGAACTCTTGAGTCTATATCTACACCCTCCGTTTAGGCTGGCGAAGATGGATGGTCACGATCGAACTACGACAGATTGCATTGACGCAAACCCTAATTAGGGTTTTGAATCAGTCACGCACGCGTGACTTTGGCCAAACGGTTTGGCACGCAGTGATCCTCTTTTGGAGAGACCGATCACGTGGGGCCCATGTTGGGCTGACGGTGAACGTATGTGCACCTTCCTGATGGTCCTAAATACGATCGAAGCCATCCAAATAGGCTGGCTAAGTTGGATGGTTGTGATCAATTTTAAGACACTAGTGGAATTTCCGCGACCCTTAGAAGCATCACGCCTGCCATGGTTTGAGCAATAGTTTCATTGCTCCATGGCCTTGCCGTGAGAAAACCTATCGGGTGAGGGAGAAGTGGGCCCGCCAACGTGTGCATTAGCACTTCCCTGATCATTCACGGGATGATCTAATCCGTCCAACCAAGATGGCGAAGTTGGACGGTCGTGATGACTTTAATACTGCCCTGAACAGTCTTGCTCGTTCGAGCTTCTTCCAAAACAACGGGGCCACCTTATTTTAGGGATGACGTTTGGTGCGCCGGGAAGTATGGCGTGGTGTTCGACCGGCTGGGGCATAAGTTGGTCCGCCAGTGGTCATTACGGTGATTGCCTGCTCCTGCTAGGGTTTGGCTAGGCTGGTTAAATCATGCGGCCAACTTGCGTGGCCGTGATCGTTTCTGAGACTGATACGGACAGTCCAGATTTCCTTAAGAAAATTAAATACGTTCGATCGAGCTGAAAGAGCGTCGATTCGAAATTCTCTTTGTCAAAGAGTGATGCAGCCTGTACGGGTATCTCGTGCATATCCCAAAATTGGCACTTGGAGATTCATGTTACTCTGCTGAGAGTGAACACTCAATCGTCATGTCATGCTAGTAATGAGAGTTCGGCTAGGAACATCACAGGAAATACTAGGCAAATCATACATTAATTAATAATGCTAAAATTCACAGAATAATTGGGATTGTTGTTGCATGCATTATTCCGGGTGAATTTTGTGTATTTATTGAATTGATTCGAATAAATAAAGTGAAGAGGTACTCATCACTTATCAAACGGCTTTATTCAGCGCATTAAATACCGGTTTTACAATTTTAGCCCTGAACTAAAATCCACCATCAACATTAAGTCCCCTTCCTAGCACGTAATAGTTGCACTATTGCGGGGTAGGCATTAGATGGTGACAAATAAAGATAAAACTTATGAGACAAAGTTAGATGTTACCAGGAGAGATGGGTTGTCCTGTCCTTGGAGCATGTCACGTTCAAGAGGCGTCCAGGTAAGCGTTCCCCTAGCATGATGTCGGTTGGACCCAGGTAGATTAGGCAGATGGTTGGTTGGATTCTCAAACTATTCATGACGATGTCGTAATCCCAACTCTGATGAGGACGAGCCCTATCATGAGTAATATCCTTAAAAGGTTGTTGAAGCAATTTCTGAAAAAGATGGTGAAGCAGCTCCCAAAGAGAACGGTGATATAGCTTCCGGAAAGCGTGTTGAAGCGGCTTCTGAAGCGAACATCGAGGCGGCTCCTGAAGAGAGCGCTGAAGATGCTTCTGGAGCGAATGTTGGAGGATCCCGGAGAGAGCGTTGAAGCAGCTTCTGGAGCGAACGTCGAGGCGGGTCCCGGAGAGAGTGTTGAAGAGGCTTCTTCTTCTGGAGAGAGCGTTGAAGCGGCTTCCTCTTCTGGAGAGAGCGTTGAAGCGGCTTCTTCTTCTGGAAAGAGCGTTGAAGCATCTTCTGAAGCAAACGTCGAAGCGGATTCTAAAGCGAACGTCGAGGCAGCTCTTGAAGAGAGCATTGAAGCAACTTCTGAAGCGAACGTCGACGCGGATCCCGAAGAGAGCGTTGAAGCAGCTTCTGGAGCGAACGTCGAGGCGGGTCCCGAAGAGAGTGTTGAAGCGACTTATTCTTCTGGAGAGAGCGTCGAAGAAGATTCTTCTAATGGAGAGAGCGTTGAAGCAACTTCTTCTTATGGAGAGAGAGCGTTGAATCATCTTCTGAAGCGAACGTCGAAGTGGCTTCTGGAGAGAGCGTTGAAGCATCTTCTGGAGGGCGTCTCCCGGAGAGAGCGTTGAAGCGGCTTATTCTTCAGTTTAATTTTCCCTTGCGAATTACATGTTCCTTGATTGACCATTTCTCTTGTGTTGAAGAAGTACTTGACTGACGGCGAAGGAATTTCATGCTGAGCCTCAGTCCCCAAGCGTGATTTATATGGTTCTATCTTGTATGGTCGGTGAGTTTACCATAATAAAGATATCGCCATCTCTCCTCCGTGACTCTATTACTTCTCCGTGGGAAAATAAAATATGCAGAAGTTCGTATTACCTTTGTCCGTAGTGGTTGTTGCTATGGTGAAGCTCAGGCACTGGTATCAACAAACGAACAAGGGTTCTTAGCTGCAGTTGTGATCAGAAGAGACTAGCAGGAAGAGGCGTGATATCTACGAGCACGAACTTGGCGGTCTTAATATAGTGGTAGAGCTTTTCTCGAGGGAGAAGCTATGGAACCGATATCTTCCTTGATGTCGCCTCATGGAATGAAAAAGAGGGAGACAGTCCCCTTCCCACGAGTATCCACTGATCCTTCGACTTGATGGACGTTGTCACGCTGGGTTCATGAGGACGTCTTTACATATGCGTTGCGTTTCATAGACGTCCAGGAATATCACTGGTCTTTGACAATGTGTCTGCTCTCTTGAGTATATCCTCATCTTTGGAAATCTTGTAATCATAATGATAGCGTGCTTGCATCTTTCTAAATTCACCATATTTGATATGGGAAGTGCTAAGCAGTCCCCAGCCACACTCCTCTGCCATTATCACCTTTGGATCGTGTCTTTGAGGAGTAGGGAAGTTCCTTCATGCGAATGACTTAACTAATAGGCTCTGCAAATATGATGAAGCTCTTTTCATGGAGAATCTGTATGTACCTCTTAAGTCCCAGGTGTAATCTCCTTTGGTAACGCAACTACTTCTTCTACGGAGACAAAATTCTGAAAGCGCCTCTCATTGATGTTGCGGACATCGCTATCTTCTTGAGGCTGCTCCCTTGAGGTGTCGGCTTCAGTAGATCTGAAGATGTCCCGCGCTCGCTCTCGTCCGGGCTGACATAATAGGCGAACCATTTATGATGATTTGGAGATGACAATATTCGTTGAATCTTCCGAAACGCTTCCTGTTGTAGTGCGGTCCAGACGAAACTTGCTCTTTTCTTCAGCATGGGGGTGAAATGAAGCAACAAGCTGGGATAAACCAGGTATAAAACGTCGAATGTAGTTCACCTTGCCCATGAAGCCTTGGAGTTCCTTCACAGATCGCGGAGGCGGCATCATGATGATAACTTGGGTCTTGGATGGGTCCACTTTGATTCTCTCAGCAGTCACCTGGAATCCCAGAAATTTTCCTGAAGAAACGCCGAAAGCGCATTTCAAAGGATTCATCTTTAATTTGTATTCTCGACACCTTTCGAACACTTGCCGTAGGACTCCTGCATGGTCCGCCCGAGATTTTGATTTGACTACTATATCATCCACGTAGTCTTCAACTTGCTTATGCATCATGTCGTGGAAGATTGCCGTCATAGCGTGTTGATACGTTGCACCGGTGTTCTTTAAACCAAATGGCATTACAATATAGTAAAAATTTCCGAGAGGAGTTCGAAAAGCTGTCTTACTTGCGTCATGCTCATACATCCTTACTGATTGTAGCCGCTATATCCATCCATGAAGGATAACACGTCGTGTCCGCTGGTGGCATCCACTAACATGTCGATGTTAGGTAGAGGAAAATCATCTTTGGGGTAACATCTGTTCAAGTCTCTGAAATCCACACAACACCTGATCTGTCCATTTTTTTTTTTTACCGGAACCACATTATCCAACCAGGTTGGATGATGAATGGGTTTGATGAAGCCAGCAACTAGCAACTTCTGAATCTCAGTCTTGATTTGCTCTTCTACCTCGTGTCTGAACTGCCTCGGAGACTGTTTAATCGGCTTGGATCCAGGTATGACATGTAGATGATGGGTGACCAATTTTTCATCTAAACCGGGCATTTCTTCATACATCCAAGCGAATATGTCCTGGTACTCTTTGAGAAGTTCCACGAGCTTCGTGCGTTCATCCGTACACAAGGTTGAGCTGGTGGAGATAGGCCTAGGAGATTCCTCATTCCAGATGTTAACGATTTCGAGCTCATAAGTTGTGGAATTGGTGTCATATTGCATCTGTTGTGGAGCATCTAGCACTTCTTATTGTGGATCGTCGTTGTTGTAACATTCCGTTGGGCTGAGAGACTGCGTAACAATCTCCCCTGTTAATTGCTAACAGCGGTGTCGGTACACGGTTTTCCCTTTCTGGTCACGGCTTTCCACAAAAGTTCTTTCCCTCTTAGTGTGAGCATGGGTCGCGGCTTCACATGATGAAGAAGAATTGGGACGCCTTGTCAGCAAAGATGCATCATGGGGCTTAGCCTGCAATGATGCAAGTCGGTCCTCCTCCTGGATTGACGCCCGCGCGGGGAGTGGGATGCAATGAACTTTGTCCGATCCTCCGCGCGGAGCTTTTCTTGGTTCAAAAAATTCCACTCAACATATTGGTGCGTAGGGAGACAATGATGCAGGAATATAAACGACTTCTTTATTCAGCATAGTCTTCAGGCATTGGTGATACGTCGCGGGGACGATCCTATTGTCATGAAGCCATGGTCTCCCCAGTATCATATGTTAATCCGGATGCTTTTCTATGACTTCGAATTTCACCTTTGATTGGACGGGCCCTACAGATAAATTCAGATTGACATACCCGTACGTGCTGGTTTGGTTTCCTTCAAAGTCTGTCATCATGGTAGGCTGTCACACGATCTTGCTTGGGAGAACCTTGGTCGTCCTGAGTGTCTTGAGAGTAATCACGTTCGAAGATGCTCCAATGTCGATGAGGGCCCTTTTGAAATCTGAATCCTTAATGTGTGCGGTAACGTGTAGGGCCCGGTTGTGACCTTGTTCCGCCATCATGTCTTCTTCTGTAAATGTGACATTATTCACATACATCTCTAGTGTTTTCGAGGCTTCTGGACGCAAAGGAGTTAAATGCACGTCTAGGGTTATCTAGTTGATTGCAGCAAACGTCTCCGCCCGCTGATTCTTCGAGAGGTGTAAAAGTTCGCATAAATTTTCCACTAGAGAAGTCGCTTCCTGATCCACCGACGTCTGGTTCATAGTGAAACTATTGACTTGAGGAGGATCATTGCGAGGATCAGTCCCCAGTGTAGAAATCTCCGTGACAGGAGAACCGTTCATATCTGATGTCATCTTGATGAGGAGATCGAGTATGCCGTTTATTGTTTCTTTGATCAGGTCCATGTTCTTCGTGTGAATCTCCTGTACCCGTGCTAACTCGATCAATGTTGGGATTCTTCCGGTTACACCATCAGACACACCGTTGGGAAGAGGGATATCTTCATTGGAGGAAATATGTTATTGCCGTAACTATTGTCAAGTAAATATGTTATTGTCGTATTGTTTCGACCTCGTCCATAAAAATCACACAAGGTATAGGACATAAGTTGTATTGTATCGACTCTTTCCATAGACGATCACTTAAGATATCAGTTTTATAGGTTGATATTTAAAGGATTATGGTGTATTTGGGTGCCCTCGTCTTTTTAATTGGTATCAGAGCAGGTAAACACGAAAAGATCTAAAAATCTGTGTTTGGTGCGGTCTAACCTATAAGATTTGAATCAATTACTGATTCAGTTAACTTCTTTCTTATAGCATAGGTCGGTTGAACTCACCAAGCGTTGGTATGTCAAGTTTAGTTGTCATATTTTAGTATCAAAACTCATGTAGAGTCGCTTGATTAAATACTAGAGTCAACTTCTTTTAGGTTAGACTATAAAGTCTAGGAATGTTGAGACATACAAGTATTACTCCGAAGACATGAATAATGTGAAGAAGTAGCGAACTACAACGATGACATCATCCTTCCACTTGAGGTTAGTAATACTGACTTGAACTTGTTTCATTCCTAACGTATCTTTCAAGTCGTGCTATATTGAAAACATAACTGCGAAGCTGTATATACTGTACATATTGTATAATACTCTAGTGATTGATCGCAGTCGTATGCGTCAAAAATAATTCACTTTCTTACTCAACAAAATATAAATGAAGTACAAGGTAAGGAAGAGTTCGTTTCCACAGAGAGGCAATTGTTGTTATAAAAATTCTAGTTTCTTAGTAACCAATGGGGGGATTGTTGTTTTATCAAAATAAACAAAGCAATAAAATAATGAAAATAGTTAAAAATAATCAATAGAGAGAGATATTAGTCAAGGTTTTCATCTTTTATCTTAAACAAGTGCTTGCATTCATGATTAGAATTACAATTTAATATCTTCATCATCAAAAGCCTGGAGTATCAAGAGCGCAAGATATTCCATTAATTTCCTAAGTTCATCAACACACACATTAGAGTTGCGCATGTGAATTCTACCTAAAGAATAACCTAACGCCTTGCGCTAATTAAGTTCAATTCCTAGGATCATTAAGTTTTGGAAATAGGCTAATCAATGCAATTGTCATACATTGCGCATAACAATTCGGACAATGGTCAAACTCTACATATGCGCACAAGAGCGTATCACTACAAACCTTGATCATATCATGCTACTTGTATTTGGGGTTATCGCTCGATGAAAAACCCTAAAATAGCTATGGACAAGGATGCAAGTTCAATTAATTGGCCACTTAACCAAACAAACTTCTAATCCTATCACAATACATCAATCATGTGATTATTAAAAACAGTAGAGATTTGAACGATAATCAAGAGACAAAACTAATGCATTAAACAAGCACAAGTTATGGATATAGGACTACATCCTTAACCAATAATATTAAATTAGCTACCCATAGCTATGGAGTTAATCATAATCAATAATCAAATAAAGAAGATGAAAACAAATCAAACCCTAGTAGCGTAAACAAAAGCTGCTCTCTCCTTAGATCCAAGAATAATACGTCCGAACCAAGTTGTAAAAGTCTTTCTTTTATATTCCTTTGCTTTCCAAAATTAGGTCTAGTCTTCAAATTCCATTAGATGAAAATCCACCAAGCCCATATGTGAGAAAAACCCATGTAGAAAATATGCCCCAAAAATATGTCGCCGGAAAACTGGTGTCATGCCGGAAGTTGGCCGGGAAAGTATCTCAGGTGACGGCAAAGTCCACCCGGTCACCAGTCAACGAGTCAAATAAGAGTCAAACTGGATCAGGTCTAGTCACCCGAGTCAACTCAATGATGTCATGAGTCAGAAATGAGTCATCTATTCAGGTGAGCTAACTGGGCTGACTTGTCTGAGTTGCCATGGCATAAGCCATTTGCACTGGCCACAGCTGTGTTGCACAATGATAATGCATCACAACCTCCAAACCCAGCCATGTTGGTGCTTCATCAGCCATACACCACTCCATTCCTGCATCATCTCTTCACTGTCTACTCCTTCTGTAGCAGCAACAAGATCCATTCTTCACAACCCAAAACTCCATTTGCATATCTTAATATTGCTCATGACTCACCCTCAATGCAGTATCTGTATCTTATACCTCCATAACCTTCATACACACTAGGTAACATGTTCAGTTCAGGTCTTTACTCAGCCACAACAAATACACCTGCACTTCACAACTGCAACTCCATCTCAATACCAAATGAAGCTCAACTGTAACCTAAACATGCATCTATTTTAGTCCATTGCATCCATTTCAATTGCAATTACAATTCCATTCACCATGACCTGTACAGCTGCAAATATCGCCAGAGCCAACATAATTCCACTCCTTAAAGTTCATACATTCCTCATTAGCTTTCAGTTGTATCTGCACCATCTGCTCCTGCAAATTCAGCTAAAACCCACATCACCATAACTACATCATTTCACACAAAGTACACCAGAAATATCAACACTTCAAACCCATTACAACCACCACCAATCTACAGCCTCAGTTCACTACTCAGCAGAAGTACCACCAACCTGTGAACCTAACATTCATCTAAGCCTCGAGCAAAGCTTTACTCCATCTCAAATTCAAGCTTCTCTCCGGACTCTTGTCGCAGCAACCAACATTTCTTACCCCCATCATGGCTAGAACACACAACTTCTTTGCAGCTTCTGTAACATCAACTCCACCTGTAACCTAAGCATTCATCTAGACAGCATCACCACTTCAAGTGCACTATTTCAACACCATTTTGTACCGCTGCAGTATCTCCAGTAAACAGTCCCACTGCTTAGTTCTGCTCCCAGCCTCATATTGAGTTACGCAGTACTCATCTCAGATGCTTCTTGTTCCTGTGACTCATACAAGCTCAATGAGTTCATGTCTTCATTCATTCTCGGCATCAACAACCCATAGCGGTACCACCTCATATCATCATCTCAGCCTTGCAATCTTCCATGGCATCAACTCACAGACCAGCAACTCCATTCCAGAAACACCACCAACAGCAGCTCAACTTCAGAGACCTAGACATTCAACTACACAGATTCAACCAATTTTATTTCTGAATATCCACTTCCACCAAATCAACAGTACCCAGATCTTGATTGCCTGCTCAGCTTCTCAATCAAATCTCAAACGCAAATTTACTACAAATCTCAATTTTTCACTGCAATCTTCTCCCCATCATCTCCTCTGGTTACTCTCTTGATTCCACCATTAACAACACCTTCATTCCTCTCTGAATCCCCTCTCTGTTCCAGACGCAGCATCAGTACAAACCCATGTCTTCAATCAGTGATATTCAACCACACAAATCAAACTCAAACCCTAAGTTCTCCTCTATTAGAGAAAAACCCATTTCCAATTTCATGTTTTCTTCTTCAGTTCTTCTCAAATTCACCAGATCCAAAACCCTAATTTCCTTCCTCATAACATCAACAGATTCATTTTCTCGATCTGATTCAACCCCATCATCATCTCCACCTCTCTGCTTATTCACTCAAGCATCAGCAGAATTATCTCTCAAATTTCTCAGTCGATTATGTCATGAATTCTCGATTTCTCTTTCTTTCTTTTCAGTTATGGTGCCACCGTAACTCTTGCACATTTCAGACGATAAGAGCAACAAATGATGACCTGCTGAGTTCTAGGTCTTGTGTAGGAACTTAGATTACTCCAGACACTCAGAAATAAGATAGGATCCACCCAGTCCATATATGGTTTGCCGGTTCCGCATAAACGACAGTCTAAATCTCTATCCAACTCATCTGCTAGTTATGGGGAACTGACAGTTCATTCTTCACCTCCTTCTTGTGCACCCTAACCCGCTCCAAGTATAGCTCGCATGGGAATTGGCCTTTATGCTCCGTTTCGCTCCAAATAGATAATTTCTTCTTCTTTTGCTCATAATGACTCCATTGCACTTAATAAACTCAAAAGCAAACATAAGATACATAATTTACAAGAAAAGTAGCAAAGAAAGCATAAATACTAGATATAGAATTAGGTGGTTTAGAAACCTATCAAATTCCCCCACACTTAGACTTTGCTAGTCCTCGAGCAAATCTAAACAAAACAAATTCTAAAACATACATACAACTCCGTGTCGTCGAGGCTACGGTCACAGTTAGCACGTATAACAAACCTTTAAACCCCTAGGTGTCCCTAGTGGACGAGTTTTAGTCTCGTGAGGGTTTACTAGAGATATATCCACAAAACCTACTTTTCCAACTTACTAGTTCTCCGAAATGATAGCATCCAACGCGCTAATAAGACATAGAGATTCTGCACACTAGTCATAAGAAGTTAGACACATAAATGAACATAATCTCATCCTTAAAAGTTAAGAGAGAAATAACCATCCCTTATCGAAAGAAATTCAGGTTCGGAGTGATCAGAAGTCTCGACTCTGCCTCACAAGAAAGGGTTTTATGAAGTTGCTCTCAATAATAAATAGCTTTTTATGGGTCACACATGTGTGTAGGTTGGAATGAAGAGAGAATCCTGCGACACGTTGAATGGTAAGAAGGCAAACCCTCTGAATTGTTTTGAAAACCCACATCTTTTATTTATTTTGAAAACCCTTTTTCTGATGATCTCTAAGAAAAGAAATCAACCACTTAACGAAGGTGGGAATATGCTTACTTACCTCGTTATCCATTCGGCGTGCAGTTAGCACCACTCTCACAGCATCCATAGAAACGTCTTCGGTCTTCAATCGGTGTATTCATCTCCGTCTTCGGTCTTCAACTCATGATAATTATTCTTGAACTTCGTAGAATCTTGACAATGTAATTCTTTCCTCTTATTCCTTGTCGCTTGAAACTTCATTATGGATATTTCTTCTTTCCATTGGCTTTATTAAAAGAACAAAACTAAAAACAAACCAAAATATAATACAAAACATTTTTCTTGTCTCTTTTTTTTTCTTTTTTCTTTTTTACTTTTTTTCTGTCTTTTTTTTGTTTTTTTTTTTTATTATGAGAGAAAAATAAAACAAATACAAAAATGAAAACAAAACAAAATAAAATAATAAAACTAATAATGAACCTAACAAAATTTTCTCTTGTCTTTTTTTTTTCATTTTCTTTTTGTTTTTGTTTTTATTTTTTTTCATTTTTTTTTCTTTTCTTTTTGAGACAAGAGAAATAAACACAAACTGAAAATAAAAATTAAATAAGTACAAATGGCCATGGTGTAAGTACTTTACCGCTTGATTATTCACAACTTGGATGTCTTGATATCATAAACTTCTCGAACTCTCATCTTGATAATCTTCGCTTTTGTAAATAAGTCTTCAACTCGTAAGAATTCTGCTCCTTGTGTCTTGTTGCTTTACTTGAGTCTTAAATTTTGCTCATTTCTATACCGTTGCTTGTAAACCTTAAATGTCTTCAACTTTCCTCTGAATTTGTGATAATCCTCTTGTTGATGATGATGGTGTTTCTATGGACCTGTTGGTGTAGAGAGAGATATGGTGGATGGTGCTAACTGCGAACAAGATTACAAGTGGTATGTAAGTTAGCAATTCGATGTCACCATCATGGTTGATAAAATAGCACTCAATAGATCAAAGTAGAGCTTCTATTGGTGGGAGGTTGGGTAGCTCACCATTCTACCCGGAATTAACGTACGGTGACACACACTCTTAAAGCACATATTTAAACAGGTACAAAGAATTGAAGGTCGGTGCCTCACATTATGTAACATGGGTAGTATCCACTATAGGGGACCACAACTCTAATACCGAATTCATTCTGCACCTCATTTGCCACTGGCATGGTTAAATCCAACTTTAACTCTCATACAAGTAAGAAACCTGATCATGTTCTCTGTCGTCTCTAAGTTCAGTCACTCTTATGAGAATCTCAATGTAATCTTAGCGACATGTATACTATGTGACTCTAAACTAACTACAAATTGGAGTTTTTTATTCAATATTTCACACAAAGGTTGAAAATTTATGAAAAATTTACAATGCAAATGCTTAACCACTCCCCCACACTTAAACTTTACATTGTCCTCAATGTAAATTGAATCGTCCAAAGAAAGTCAAGGTGGGAAATCTTATAATGATATGCGACAAGAAAAAGTAAATACAAGAAAAGAATAAAAATAAGACAATAAATACTCATCCTAGGGGTTGCCTCCTATTTAGCGCTTGGTTTAAAGTCGTCAGCCCGACTATCTCCTTGCTTTCTATGACTCCTCCTGAGGGAGCACTTCCACAAGGTTAACTCCTTCCACGACACTTGAATAGAAGTTCTCATAATATGGTTTCAACCGGTGCCCATTCACTTTAAGTTCATTTCATGTAGCTAAACTACGAATTTCCACTGCACCATGAGAAAACACATTAGTCACAATAAAAGGTCAAATCCAACGTGACCTTAATTTACCCGGAAATAATTGCAAACGAGAATTAAACAAAAGCACTTTCTTCCCAATGCAAAATTGTTTCTTTGTGATCATTCTATCATGAAATGCCTTCGTCTTTTCCTTGTAAATCCCGGAGCTTTCAAATGCATCATTGTGAATCTCTTCTAGCTCTTGGAGTTGCAACTTCCTTTGTTTTCCAGCACCATCCAACTCCATATTGCATTGCTTAATAGCCCAAAATGCCTTATGCTCAATTACTACGGGTAAGTGACAAGGTTTACCATACATAAGCCTAAAGGGAGACATCCCAATAGGTGTCTTGCATGCAGTTCTATAAGCCTTAAAAAAAAGAAGCAAAAACCTAGGGTTTGGCCGGACTAGCTCCGGTTTTTTCTCTCCTCTTTTTTCTTTGCATTCTTTGTGCTAAGATTTTACGTCAATCAATGGCGTTGAATCAATCAGTTCCACCTGATCTAGGAAATCAACCAAATCAACATCGTCATGATCGTGTTCAAAATATGGATCTCAATAGGAATCTGTAGATGGGGCAAAACGATTTGCTGGTTTTTACGGGATTGAGGAGACGACCGTATGGAGGAGACTCCTTGAACCGAGCGAAATGTTCAACCTAACACAGATGCACTGCAAGAAGGGAGTGCTTTGAATTCGAGAGATCAATCTGTAGTACTCCGTCCTAAACCAAGACAATGGTCGTTCCAGAGTAAATTCGGTCACAAGAGAGGATGGGTTGATCTGTAGGAGGGAAGCTGAGAAATGTGTTGAATCAATGGTAATCAAAGATTGTGGGTGTGTTATGTATTCTGAATAAGATAAGTTCTGAATGATTGAAGTTGCTCAGTTGAGAGTAATTGCTCAATTGATGAGGTGTTGATATCGTGTTGTCTGTGAGACGTGAGATCGTTGTTCTGTCTTCAATCATGATTCAGACACTTATTTATATTGCTGGAATTGTAGACACCATGATCTCATGAAGTGTGACAGTTGATGGAATCAAAGAGTTGGGAAGTGGAAATCGTGTTTGAAACCAGTTGCTCATCGTGCGGAGACTTGGTCGATTTTCCATCCACTACTTTGTTAACTCCTTCAACTGATTGCACGACTTGCTCACATTCCATCGTGTATATGAACACACGTGACGTAGACCGCCAGACCAAAACCCTAGTTGATATCCCCCCAAGTGACACGATTGATGTCTCGTGGTTAATTAGTTAGTTGTTGACTTCATGAATTTATGGGACGATGAGTCCATGTATTTGCTGAGTTGAACATGATTTTGCAAAATGTTCTGAGACTCATGAATTGAACGTGTCTGTTGAGACAGAGGTATAATTCTCACGTTGAGGTGAGCAAGTATTGCTCATTTGATGAATTGTTGAATATTGATAGTTGAACCAATATTCCTTGGTTTGAGCAAATATTGCTCATCTGAGCAAGTGTTGCTCGTCTAATGAATTATTGGTAGCGTTACCAAAATAAAACATTAATTAGTATACTGGTAGTTGAACCGAGCATAATAAATAAGAATACTGATCATGAGATCTTCGTAAAGTTATTAGTGTTCGAGTCGAGAATTATGATCCTTGGACTCATAAACCCTAATTTGATCAATTGATGACCAATTGATGGTTTATTTGAGAATTAACCATGGAATGAAGGAGGACCGGCTACATGAGACCGTGGGTCGATTATGTAGCGTCCATATGCTCGCGTGAGAAAAATACCAAGATCTCTTGAAGAGTTGGTGATTTGTTGATGAAAGAATGATTAAATGCTAGTTTAATCATTTATTCGAAAAAATGCTCTTCCGAGCCGTAGGTGATAAAAACTAATTAATTATGGAGAGGTGAGAGACCGACCAATGGGTCATGAAATCGTCCCTGGATGGTCGTGGGATCGAACGATGATCACTTCATGAAATTCCAAAATTATTTGGAAGAGTCTTGGACCTAATACGTGCAATTGCGCAAATTAGGTCAAACCATGAAAATATGTGGGACCGGATCATTGCGAACCAAAGAGCCAACCTTGGTAGTTCAAGGTAACATGCTCGCATCGTCAACACGTTCGTGTCTCAGTCCTGAGAATTTTGATATTTTATGGCGTGCGTTTGAGCAACCATTTGAGAAAATACAATAAAATCAGGGTTTTGCTGAAACTGAGGAAACTTCATGAGATGAAGGAAAATAATTATAAAATGAAGGAATGATGAAGTGTGGGACCGCTGAGGCCAAGGCATGGCCGGCCGACCAGTGACCACCATCCCGTGGTGCTTTTCCTAATTTTATATTATTTTTCATGAATTTATGAAAATATCATGAAATAAAGGAATTTGTTGAAATTAAGGAGTTTCCTTGAAGTGAAGGAGTTTCCATGGGATCAAGGAAGCAAATAATATTAAAATAATAAAAAATAAGGGCGTGCGGGGCCGGCTAGGGCATGGCCGGCCAGCTTGGGCCCGGTCCCACAAGTTTCCCTAATTTTATGTAATTTTTGTGTATTATTTTCCATGATTTGAAGGAATTTTCATAATTTGAAAGGAATGCCATGAAATCAAGGAATTTCATAGGATCAAGGAAACCTTAAAATAATAATAATAAAATAAGGGGCATGTGGGACCGGCTGAGGCATGGACGGCCGGCTGGGGCCCAGTCCCACGAGTTTCCCTAGTTTTATATTATATTTTCATGGTTTTGTGAAAATACCATGAGATTAAGGAGTTTTCATGAGATTAGGGAAATAATAATAAAATAATGAGGAACCATGAGGTGTGGGGCCGGTCGGGATCAAGGCATGGCCGGTTGGCCAATAATCACGGCCCCATAATGTTTTTTTCCAATTTTATATTATTTCCTTGGTGCGAAGGAAACACCATGAAACTGAGGAGTTTCCTCAAAACGAAGGATATTTGTTCAAATGAAAGGATTTTCATAAGATCAAGGAAAATAACAAAAAATATGATAAAATGTAAAACTGGCGTGGGATTGGCCACGGCATGGCCGGCCGGTCGATGAGCCCAATCCCTTGGCGCCTTGGTCAATATTTTAATTATTTATTATTTTCTTTCCTATTTTGCATAGTTTCATCATTTCGTCGTATTTTGAAATACTCGTACGTGCGGTGATTGTTAGTGTATCATCGTTGAGTACACTTGCACCTTTTGAGCCGGGGCTTACTCAAAGGTAGCTCAGATGCCCGTGCGTTGAATATTTATTACTAACCCTGGAATTCTTCTGGGAAGAACCATAGATTGAAGTAACGAAATACTGCGAAAATATTTGAATATTTTCGGAAATTCAGTGGATGAATCCAAGAATTTAGGAATAATTAACTTATGGCTCTATACTAGCAGAGCAAGCTGTCTAGGAGCATAATTATTCTGACATGAGATTGATGGAGCTTCATAACCTTTATTTAGTCAGGGAAACTCGTTGTTTGTATCCTGAAGACGTTATCGAGCAAGCTGTCTAGGAGCCGTCAATCTCGTGATTCTATATAGAAATAATTACTGAAGTGTTCATTATTCATGAGATATGTCGTTGTCCAGCCGAGAGACTAAATATCTTCATGTACTCTGAGAGAAAGTATTCTCAGTCAGAGGATTCGATGAGAGACCCGTGTCTCAATACTCACATCTGATTGCTAGATCAGGAGTTCGTATAATTATGGGTTTACGATTTATCCTTTGTCGAAAATCCACCATCTACAGAATCGATCACGTTCAAGGCCAAACTTAGTATATGCTCCAAAAACATGAAACCCTAACAATGGTGCGAAAAATTCCAAAGATGGGAATCGTTCGTATGCAAATATAGTTAAGAAGAGAACTCATGTTATGTCAGATATTGATGCAAATTCTTTATCACATCCTCCAGTTCGTGCTTCTACAGGGGAGATTGTGATCACAATTCCTAAAGATGTTATTCAACGATCCAAAGAAATTTGGAAATTCAGTATTGTGGGTCGTTTTGATTTTAAAACCCTAAGTACTAAGTTTGAAGATGTTAAGCGTATTCTTTGTGATCAATGGAAACTAACAGGCCAAGTCCAGTTTATACCATGGGTGAAAGGTTATTTTGTCATTAAACTGAGCAATGAAGTTGATCGAAAGAGAGTTAGCTATGAAGGACCGTGGAAAGTTAAAGAACAACACTTGAAGATACTGCCATGGACACCTATGTTTAATCCTGAATCGGAAAAAAACATTAGGGCAAAGGTTTGGGTACGTTTTCCTTATCTTCACTTTGAGTATTGGGAGGAGGAAATTTTATTTAGAATAGCTCGTGGCCTTGGCAAGCCTGTAGCTGTTGATCCGAGAACCCTGCGAGTAGAGTATGGCTATTTTGTTGCGATACTTGTGGATATAGATTTTTCAAAACCCATGCCAAAGCTTGTTATTGATGATGAAGATTGTCCGGAGGGTTTTCGTCTTGATTATGAGGTTCTGAATAAGTCATAATTTTGTGATCATTGTAAATCAGTTGGACACACTTTCTCCCAATGCAGTTCGGCTAAGTATAAAGATTTGGAGAAGTTGCATGATGCCGAGGAGGATCCAGTGAAACGTGCAGCCCTTAAGGCCGAAAGGGATGATTTAAAAGATTATTGGAAGAAATAAAAATATGTCAAGCCGAAAGATCCACTACCACCTCCGGCTAATACTGGAGGAGACCAATCTGACAAAGAACAAACTGTGGATCCCAAGGATAAGAATGATGAGTTATGTATTGGTGGAGTCAAGCATATTGGACGCCATATACATTTTACTAGTCCATCTGCTAGTGTTGTTGGTGATGACAATATTGCGGACATTCCGCACGCCTTTCCTGAATCTGCTAGCACTAATCTGGCAAATGGTTCAGTGCCTTCGCGTGCAATTGAAGATGATGCTGCTACAATTTCTTTGGACCTTGAAAAAGAAGAAGAAGATTTTACAAATTTTATGATGAAAAAAAGAAAATAGCGGCTGATATGGCTAAGGCTGCAGATCTAGCTAAAATTGAGCAAGATGCGCTCTTGGCTAAATTACAAAATACAAGACAATTGCTTATGGCAAAGAAGAAGCAGGAGGAAGAGAAACGTGCCCAAGAAGAAGCGAGAGTTTTGAATTTGGAGAATAAACAACAAGAAGATAATATTGCTCAACAAGATGCATCTCAAACGCAATAAGTTCAGGATTCTCAACTAGTTACAAATGTAACGGGGGAGATGCAAACTAATTTTGTTTTGGAACAAATTGATGATGGTTTTAGTTCTCCAACTAGAACAGCTAGAAGAACCTCTCCAGTTAGAATTGATGAAGATCTTAAGACTTCTAATATGTTTGAAACTGGTATTGAAGATAGTGAAGACGAGGAAGAGAACATTGAAGCTGATGCCTTGCCTATTAAGGAAAATCCCCCAGATACCTTGCAATCTGCGAGTACTAGCAACGTAGAGACTGAAGCTGAAAATTTGGAATGGAGAGTCTCTAAAGATAAAGAAGATAGACTTAAAAGAGAGTTAGCTGCAAAAAAGAAGTTGGACAATTTGGCTAAGAAGGGCGCCTCTAAAGCAGGCCAAAAAAGAAACCAAAACCTGATAAGCAGGTTGAGGAGGAAATCCAAGCTGTTAGAAGGGGTAGAAGTCAGACGTGCAAAGAAGATGATAAGGGTTCGGCAAGCCCTTCAAGGAGCATGGTTAAATAATGCGTGTCTTTTGTTGGAATGCTCAAGGCTTGTGTAAGGAGGGTGCAAGAGCCAAGTTGACTGGGCTTTTTTTCTTGCACAATCCTGACGTAATTTGCATTGCAGAGCCGCGTGTTTTCTGCACTGTACGTTTTGTTAGGTCGCTCAAATTGGTTGATTTTTGTGAAGATTTTATTACAAATGAGGTTGATGGATAAAAGGGTAATATTTGGATTTTATGGAGGAACACTCTGTTGAAGCATGATATTTTATCTTCTTCAAAACAAGCTATTACTGTGAACTTTGCGGGTGATTTCATCACGGCTGTTTATGCTTCTTATGATCCGGTGGCAAGGAAAAGACTTTGGCATCAATTGGGTTTAGGCTATATATCTATTCCTTGGTTGGTGTTGGGTGATTTTAATTGCGTTTTACGCTTGGAGGAAAAGAAGGGTGGAAGGCCGATCAAAGAGGTTTATATGAATGAGTTTCGTAGCTGGATTTCTGACAATGGTTTGGTTGAGGCTGATGCTATTGGCAAGAAATATACTTGGTCTAATTATAGAAGTGATGCTCAAAGAATTGTTTCTAAGCATGATAGAGCGGTTGTTAATGATGCTTGGTGTTATAAGTATGCTAATTAGAGATGTAAGGCCTTGCCTAGGGTTTGTTCAGATCATTCCCCCCTTTTGGGTTTGCTTTTGAAAATCCAAGGCTGGCTAGAGTTCCATTTAGAACTCAGAAAATGTGGCTTTCTCATCCAGGTTTTATGCAGCTGGTTGAGGAGAACTGGAATTTGGAGCTTAATGGTGCGCCGCCTTTTGTTTTTACCTCCAAGCTAAAGAGATTAAAGGAGGTGTTGAAAACTTGGAATAGAAATATTTTTGGAGATGTTCAATTTCGATTGAAGCTAGAAACTGAGAATGATCTTCTTGATTATGATCCGGCTGATGAGTTTCAATTTTTAAAGGTTGTGGATGCTAAAAAGGCTATTGATGATGTGAGAACGGAGTTGGCAATTATGCTTAAGATGAAGTCGAGAGTAACTTGGTTGGAGGATGGTGACCAGAATACTCGTTTCTTTCATAATAGCATCCGTATGCGAAGAAGTCAAAATACCATCTCAGAGCTTAAGGTTTCTAACGATCTACTTTATTTTTGCAGGATGAGATTAAGGATTTCATTGTTAATCACTATCAGGCCAAGTTCAATGGTGGTGACGTTAATATTGATCCATTTTTGTTTGATATTGATCATGAGAGTATTTCAGTTGTTGAAAGTGCTTTCATGGATGCTATTCCGTCTTTGGAGGAAGTTAGAGTGGCGGTTTTTGACTTGGGAGCTGACTCTGCACCTAGCCCAGATGGCTACACGGGTTCTTTCTATAAACAGTGTTGGGACATTATTTCTAGAGATCTTTTTAACGCCATTGAAAACTGTTGGTCTATGCGTAAATTCCCAATGACATTAACTCTAGTTTTATTGTTCTTATTCCAAAAAATAAAAAATCTGATGCTATTAAAGATTATAGGCCAATTGGATTGAGCAATTTTTTCTTCAAGATCATTACTAAGATTATGGCTACAAGGCTTGGTACTGTTCTAAATAAGCTGATCTCTGAAGAGCAAGTGGCGTTTATGAAGGGTAGAAATATCTGTGAGAATATAGCTTTGGCATCTGAATTGATTAATGAGATCAATACGAAAAGGAAGCATGGTAATGTTGGCCTCAAACTGGATATTTCTCAAGCATTTGATACGGTGAGTTGGGATTTCATAGCTGAAGTTTTTCGTCAATATGGATTTTTTGATTCTTGGTGCAAGTTGATTCTTAATATCCTTAGCTCAGCTCGAATTTCTATTATGATTAATGGCGGCCCTGAAGGTTACTTCAGTATTACTAGAGGTTTGCGTCAAGGTGATCCCTCTCTCCCCTTTGATCTTTGTTCTTATTGAAGATGTTTTAAGTCGCAATCTTGTTAAGTTGTTTGCAAATCGTAGTATGAATGTTATGGTTAGTAAAAAAGGTGTAGCGCCTACACACCTTCTTTTTGCGGATGATATCCTTATTTTCTGCAGAGGTAATCTTCATAGTTTGCAAAACATGAAGAATATGCTCGTTTTGTATCAAAATGCTTCTGGCCAGTGCGTTAACTATGCCAACAACAAGTTTTATTATGGAGGTGATAGACTTTCCCGTGCTATTGATATTTCTAGTTATTTGGGCATGGAGAGAGCTATGTTCTCGGATAAATACTTAGGAATTCAATTGAAGCCTGGTATTGTTGGCCGTATTCATGTTAGCCAAGTTGTTGAGAAGATTATGGACAAGCTGGCTGGATGGAAAGGTAAGCTTTTATCCTTTCAGGCGAGACTTGTGCTAATTAAGTCTGTGATTTCTAGCTACGTTATTCATTCTATGGCTGTTTACAAATGGCCATGCACGGTTATTAAGCAAGTTGAAAGGGCCGTTAGGAATTTTCTTTGGTCTGGTGATGTTGAAAAACGTAAATATTTTACGGTTCTATATGATGATTTGTGTCTCTCAAAGCGTGAAGGTGGCCTTGGCATTAAGAAATTGAATGATGTTAATAGGGCCATGCTAATGAATCTTTGTATTTCTATTCGGAATTCAAACAAGATTTGGGAAAGTTTTTTGAGGGCTAAATACTTTAAGCTAAATGGCAATTTGATAGATTATAAACTTGGTTCTTCGGTCTTTCCAGGAATCCGCTTGGTTTACAATTTTGTGCAGAATCATACTCGCTCAATTATAAGTAATGGTGCTAATACTTCCTTATTTTTTGATAATTGGTGTGGTGATTTTTCTATTGCGCGAAGACTTGGCATCACTTCCAAAGGCCCTAACGATTTTAGGGCTAAAGTAAGTGATATTATTGTTGATGGTTCTTGGGACATTCCTCAGAAAACAAGAGATTTGATGATTAGTTGCAATATTGATGTTGATAACTTGCCTATTATTGCTGGTGGTGAAGATTATAAAATTTGGGATTTAGATAACAAAGGCGTTTTCTCAGTCAAGTCAGCTAAGGCCGCTCTTAAAGCGCCTGCGGAAGTTGTGCCTAGTGCGTCTCTTTTTACTAGGAAGGTTGTGCATCCTACTTTGAGTGTGCAATACTGGAAGATTTGGGCCAAGAAATGTTGTGCTATTAAAGATAATATTATTAAGAAGACAGGTAGGAGTATGCCTACTATGTGCCGCCTGTGTAGGAAAAGTTGCGAAACTCTTAGCCACATCACCTGGCATTGCAGATTTGCTAGGAGGATTTGGGCTTGGGCGGCTGGAATTTTCAAACTGCAACCAAATGAAGATCTGGTGGATTCGTATAAGGCCGCTAAGGGTCGCAGCGGAATGATAAAGGACCTGTGGTTAGTTTCAAACCTTGCAATTGTCACAGAATTATGGAAGTTACGCAATAAGTCTTATTTTGAGGATATGACAGTTCAATGGCTTGGTTTTAAAGGGAGAGTATATCAGGTAATTCGTGATAACTTAATTAGAATGAAGGGCCATATGTATAATAATTTAGAGGAGTTGCGCATCTTGAATTATTTCAAGGTGCGACATAGATCATGCAAAACATCTACCCCAATTGAGGTTAGTTGGTCTCCTCCTAATCATGATGAAATAATGATTTGTTGTGATGGTGCGTCTTTTGGAAATCCAGGCCAAGCTGGTTCTGGTGTTGTTTTCCGTGATGTAAATTCGGAAGTGATTGGTGTTCTTTGTGTTGGCCTAGGTTGGCAAACCAATTACTATGCTAAAGTTTGTGCGATTATATATGGTGCAATGTTGGCCAAAAGATGGAATATGCAGAATCTCTGCATTCGTTCAGATTCGGTGAGTTGCATTCAAGCTTTTCTAAAGGGTAAGCTGCCTTGGCAGCTGGTGCATAAGTGGAAAATTACGAAGACTTTTTACAATAATATTCGTTATATTCATAGCTATAGGGAAGTTAATTTTTCAGGTGATGCCTTGGCCAAGCAAGCATGTTTGCTGGCTGAGGATTTATTTGAGTTTTATGAGGGTAGGCCAGGTTTTATTCCGTCTGTGGAATGGCCTGGGAGGGTTTATTTTCGCTTCAAATAGGTTGTCCTTTGAATGGCCTCACGTATAGTCTTTAGGATGGCCTAGTCCCTGTACAGTTTTCACTTTTTTAATTTTTAATTGACCGAATAAAAAAAATGTGGTTCTATAAGCCCACAAAGCATCATTGAGTCTCAAACTCCAATCTTTCCTTGTTGGATTCACCGTCTTCTCTAGAATGGATTTCACCTCTCAGTTGGAAACCTCGGCTTGTCCATTTGTTTGTGTATGGTAAGGTGTATCAATCCTATGCGACACATTGTACTTCCTTAACAAGCTTTGCAAGAACCTGTTTTTGAAGTGTGAGCCTACATCGCTAATTATAGTCCTTGGAATGCCAAACCTTGCAAATATATTTTCTTGCACAAAATCTGAAACAACTTTAGAATCATTAGTTGGGGTGGCTTTAGCTTCCACCCATTTCGAGACATAATCCACAGCAAGCAAGATATAATAATTCCCACTAGAATTGACAAAAGGGCCCATAAAATCAATTCCCCATACATCAAAAACTTCAACAACTTGAATAATAGTTTGTGGCATTTGATTTCGAGCACCTAGATTGCCTGTTCTTTGGCACCTATCACATGTGGTACAAAATGGATGTGCATCCTTAAACAAAGTTGGCCAAAAGAAACCACATTATAGTACCTTGAGAACGGTTCTCTTGCTCCCAAAGTGTCCTCCACAAGCATATGAGTGGCAAAAATACAAGATAAAATTAAATTTTGATTCGGGAACGCACCTTCGTATTACTTGGTCACTACAATGTTTCCATATGTATGGATCATCCCGTATGTATTGGTTTCCTAACTTCTTAAGTTTGTCCCTCTCAAAACGAGACAATTTCTTTGGTATTTGTTTAGAAACTAAGTAATTAACAATTTCAGCGTACCATGGTTCTCCAAAGACAATTGAGAATAGTTGCTCATCCGGGAAGCTTTCATGCAACGGGATAACTTCCTTGTCCACAGTAAGACGACTCAAGTGATCCGCAACGGTGTTCTCAATTCCTTTCTTGTCTTTGATCTCTATGTCAAACTCTTGCAAGAGGAAAATCCATCGTATGAGCCTCGATTTCGCCTCTTTCTTCATTAGCAAGTACCTAAGTGATGCATGATCAGAAAAGACAACAACTTTTGTACCAATTAGATAAGAGCGAAACTTTTCCAGAGCAAAAACAATGGCTAACAACTCTTTTTCAGTGGTTGTGTAGTTTTGTTGGGCCTCATTTAACGTTCTAGAAGCATAATAAATGGCATGAGGTATCTTCCCTACACGCTGCCCAAGCACCGCACCAACCGCATAATCACTAGCATCACACATGAGTTCAAAAGGCTTGCTCCAATCCGGTGGTCTAATGATAGGGGCTGAAATCAAAAGTTCTTTCAAACGGTTGAATTCCGCCACACACTTTTCATCAAAGTTAAAAACCACATCTTTTTGCAATAAGTTGCAAAGTGGTGATGCTATCTTGGAAAAGTCCTTGATGAATCTTCGATAAAAACCTGCATGACCAAGAAAAGAACGTATTTCCCCCACCGTAGTGGGAGGGGTTAAAGCACGAATAAGGTCTATCTTAGATTTATCAACTTCCAAGCCTTTAGAAGATATTATATGGCCTAAAACTATGCCATGAGTTACCATGAAATGGCACTTCTCCCAATTCAGCACAAGGTTTGTTTCAACACATCGTTCAAGGATTAGTGACAAATTGTTCAAGCAAAGGTCAAATGAATCACCAAAGACACTAAAGTCATCCATGAACACTTCGATTATGTTTTCAACATATTCTGAAAAAATACTTACCATACACCTTTGGAAGGTAGCTGGAGCATTTCATAAGCCAAAAGGCATCCTTATATAAGCAAAAGTACCGAAAGGACAAGTAAAAGTGGTTTTCTCTTGATCCTCCGGCGCTATCACAATCTGATTGTAACCTGAATAGCCATCAAGGACGCAATAGTAAGAGTGTCCAGCTAAACGTTCAAGCATTTGATCAATAAAAGGTAATGGAAAGTGATCCTTCCTAGTGGTGGCATTAAATTTTATATAATCAATACAAACCCTCCAACCGGTTTGCACATGAGTTGGGACAAGTTCGTTCTTATCATTTTCCACCACCGTCACACCTGATTTCTTTGGCACTACTTGTACTGGGCTTACCCACTTGTTATTGGATATGGGGTAGATAACGCCCACGTCCAAAAGCTTGAGTATCTCCTTTTTCACTACTTCCATCATGGGAGGGTTCAAACGACGTTGCGCTTCCCTTGTAGGCTTTGCATCGTCTTCCAAACGAATCTTGTGCATACAAACGGCAGGGCTTATACCCTTGATATCGGCAATTGTCCATCCTATGGCCGTCTTGTACTTCCTTAGGACCCTTAGAAGTTTTTGCTCCTGTAATTCACTAAGCTCATTAGAAATAATCACAAGTAAGTCTTCCTTGTCACCCAAGTACAAGTACTTTAAGTGACTTGGAAGAGGTTTCAATTCTAACTTTGGAGATTTAACAATAGAAGGCACAAGTTTTTCATCATTTCAAGGTAAAGAAGCATAAGAAATATTCTTAATTGATGATTTTTCCGGTAATGAGTCAAGAGAACCAATGTTTCTTTAATCTCATTACCATACTCATAACCATCGTCAATAGATGTAGTAAGCACGGTTTCCAAAGTATCAAAACCATTCAACTCAAACATTTGTTGCGCCAATGTGTGCATCACATCAATGGAGAAATAAGAGTGGACATCACTAGGATATCTCATCGTCTCAAAAATGTTGAAACGTATTATTTCTCCATCAAACTCCATAGTTAGCGTTCCCTTGTCCACATCAATAATGGTTTTCGCCGTTTTCATGAAGGGACGCCCAAGTAGCAATGAAAGAGAAGAGTCTGGTGAACCTTCATCCATCTCTAAGACACAAAAATATGCTGGAAATACTAATTGATTAACCTGCACAAGAACATCCTCAACAATACCCATTGGGTAGACATTAGAGCGATCAGCTAATTGCAATACAATTCCAGCCTTTTTAAGAGGACCAAGATTGAGTAAGTTATACATAGATGCATGCATAACATTAACGGATGCACCTAAGTCCAATATAACTTTGTTAAATGTGGTGTTACCAATTGTGACTGGAATTTCAAAGCTACCGGGATCCTTGCATTTCAGTGGGAGTTTGTGTTGTAAGATTGTCGAAAAATTCTCCCCCACACTTAGCACTTCATTACCTTTGAGCCTTTGTTTATTGGCACACAAGTCCTTCAACACCTTTGCATACTTTGGAACTTTCTTAATAGCATCAATGAGTGGTATTTTCACATGGATCTTTTTAAGAACGTCTAAAATCTCCTTTTCTAGTTCCGCCTTCTTGGAACTTGGAAATCTGCGAGGGAAAGGTAAATGAGGAACATAAGTAGAAACCGGAGTTTTAGAGTTAGAAATAGGTACCTCAGAAGTTTGGGGAGAATCCTCATTCTTCTCCTCCAAAACAGGTTCCCTTGGTGTTTCCACCTTGCCCGAATCAGTAACTTCGGGTTGCACAAGTTGTGTACCACTTATCAACGTAATAGCATTGACACCCTTTTTTAGGTTTATAGGTTGAGAAGGGAGTTTCCCACCATTTTGGGCCTTCAATTTATTTATATCCATCGCCATGGAACCCATTTGTGTATGCAACTCCTTGATAGTACTCTTAGTATCTTTTTGACTTTCTTGAAATATAATAGAAACGCCTTGCATCATTGTTTGAAGCTTTGCATTGATATCGAAACCTTGATTTTGCATAGATTGTTGCGGTTGCTGAAATTGTTGTTGTTGCGGCTGGAATTGTTGTTCTTCTGGTTGAAATCCACCCGAACGGTTGAAAGTAGGTTGTTGGACTGCACCTTGCTTGTTAGCGTAGCTGAAATTGGGATGATCTCTCCATCCCGGATTGTAAGTGTTGGAGTAGGGATCATACCGTTTTTGTTGATTTGGGAAGACCGCACTAGCTTGCTCTAACTCTTCATCATGTGAAGGTAAAATAAGTGCAGCCATCCTTTGCATCATTTGCTCCATATTATCCATCCTTTGATCACGGTGTGATGATGAATCAGTAACTTCATGCACTTTCCTAACCATTGGTCCACCTCTTGTGTATAATTGTTTCGAGTTCGCAACCATGCTTTCAATCAACTCGGTAGCTTGGGCCACCGTCTTGTTCACTAGTGCACCACCACCCACTACATCAAGAATATATTTATCACTTGTTTGGAGACCTTCGTAGAAATATTGGATTATCATAACGTCACTGAATTGGTGGTGTGGACAGCTTTCCACCAATCTCTTGTATCGCTCTCAACATTCATACAAAGATTCTCCCACATTTTGTTTTATACCACAAATCTCCTTGCGAATTTGAGTAGCCTTTGATGCAGGAAAATACCTTTCTAAGAAAAGTTTCTTCAACCCGTTCCATGTAGTGACACTTCCGGAAGGCAAGTAATACAACCATTCCTTAGCATTGCCCGCCAAAGAGAACGAGAAAGCTTTCAACATTGCACCATCCGCATTAGTTTCTGCTGGAAGCATGGCCGTGACTATGGTATGGAAGTCCATAAGATGCTTGTTTGGGTCTTCATTCACCATGCCATGGAACTTTGGTAACTCTCTAATCAACCCCGGCTTGATCTCAAAGGTTGAGTTTGTTTGAATACACCACTGTTGTGTATCCATCTTGTGATAAGCCAAGTCCTTGAGTGTACTATTTGCATCACCCATTGCTTCTTGTTCTTCTTCAAAAGGTGGTTCTTGTTCAACCGAAACCTCTTGTTCTACAACTTCTTCCTCTTGCTATTGTAGAGTCTCTTCTTCTACTTCCAACTATTGTTCTTTTGTCTCGTCAAATCTTGCTTGGAGTATTGTTCCTCTTCGAGTATCTATCCCGCACCTTGGATAATTCCAATCCTTGGAAGCCAGAGATTAGTACCTGAAAAACGATTCTCACAACCAAGTCAGAAAAACGAAACAAGAATTAAAAAGCAAATATGAAAGCAGAAATGATGATAAGAAACTAAAAACTTAATAACTAGCCGTATGCCTCCCCGACAACGGCGCCAAAATTTGATCACAGTCGTATGCGTCAAAAATAATTCACTTTCTTACTCAACAAAATATAAATGAAGTACAAGGTAAGGAAAAGTTCGTTTCCACAGAGAGGCAATTGTTGTTATAAAAATTCTAGTTTCTTAGTAACCAATGGGGGGATTGTTGTTTTATCAAAATAAACAAAGCAATAAAATAATGAAAATAGTTGAAAATAATCAATAGAGAGAGATATTGGTCAAGGTGTTCATCTTTTGTATTAAACAAGTGCTTGCATTCATAATTAGAATTACAATTTAATCTCTTCATCATCAAAAGCCTAGAGTATCAAGAGAGCAAGATATTCCATTAATTTCCTAAGTTCATCAACACACACATTAGAGCTGCGTATGTGAATTCTACCTAAAGAATAACCTAACGCCTTGCGCTAATTAAGTTCAAATCCTAGGAGCATTAAGTTTTGGAAATAGGCTAATCAATGCAATTGTCATACGTTGCGCATAAATTCGGACAATGGTCAAACTCTACATATGAGCACAAGAGTGTATCACTACAAACCGTGATCATATCATGCTACTTGTATTCAGGGTTATCGCTCGATGAAAAACCCTAAAATAGCTATGGACAAGGATGCAAGTTCAATTAATTGGCCACTTAACCAAACAAACATTTAATACTATCACAATACATCAATCATGTGATTATTAAAAACAGTAGAGATTTGAACGATAATCAAGAGAGAAAACTAATGCATTAAACAAGCACAAGTTGTGGATATAGGACTACATCCTTAACCAATAATATTAAATTAGCTACTCATAGCTATGGAGTTCATCATAGTCAATAATGAAATAAAGAAGATCAAAGCAAAGCAAACCCTAGTAGCGTAAACAAAAGCGGCTCTCTCCTTAGCTCCAAGAATAATACGTCCGAACCAAGTTGTAAAAGTCTTTATTTTATATTCCTTTGCTTTCCAAAATTAGGTCTAGTCTTCAAAGTCCATTAGATGAAAATCCACCAAGCCCATATGTGAGAAAAACCCATGTAGAAAATATGCCCCAAAAATACGTCGCCGGAAAACTGGTGTCATGCCGGAAGTTGGTCGGGAAAGTATCTCAGGTAACCGGCAAAGTCCACTAGGTCACCGGTCAACGAATCAAATAAGAGTCAAACTGGGTTAGGTCTAGTCACCCGAGTCAACTCAATGATGTCATGAGTCAGAAATGAGTCAGCTATTCAGGTGAGCTAACTGGGATGACTTGTCTGAGTTTCCATGGCATAAGCCATTTGCACTGGCCAGAGTTGTGTTTCACAATGATAATGCATCACAACCTCCAGACCCAGCCATGTTGGCGCTTCATCAGCCATACACCACTCCATTCCTGCATCATCTCTTCACTTTCTACTCCTCCTGTAGCAGCAACAAGGTTCATTCTTCACAACCCAAAACTCCATTTGCATCTCTTAATATTGCTCATGACTAACCTCAATGCAGTCTATGTATCTTATACCTCCATAACCTTCATATACACTAGGTAACATGTTCAGTTCAGGTCTTTACTCAGCCACAACAAATACACCTACACTTCGCAACTGCAACTCCATCTCAATACCAAATGAAGCTCAACTGTAACCTAAACATGCATCTATTTTAGTCCATTGCATCCACTGCAATTGAAATTGCAATTCCATTCACCATGACATGTACAGCTGCAAATATCGCCAGAGCCAACGTAATTCCGCTCCTGCAAGTTCATACATTCCTCATTAGCTCTCAGCTGTATCTGCACCATCTGCTCCTGCAAATTCATCTAAAACACACATCACCATAACTGCATCATTTCATACAAAGGCCACCAGAATCATCAACACTTCAAACCCATTACAACCACCACCAATCTACAGCCTCAGTTCACTGCTCAGCAACAGTACCACCAACCTGTGAACCTAACATTCATCTAAGCCTCGAGCAAAGCTTTACTCCATCTCGAATTCAAGTTTCTCTCCGGACCCTTGTCGCAGCAACCAACATTTCTTACCCCTATCATGGCTAGTACACACAACTTCTTTGCAGCTTCTGTAACATCAACTCCACATGTAACCTAAGCTTTCATCTAGACAGCATCACCACTTCAAGTGCACTATTTCAACACCATCTTGTACTGCTGCAGTATCTCCAGTAAACAGTCCCACTGCTTAGTCCTGCTCCCAGCCTCATATTGAGTTACGCAGTACTCATCTCAGATGATTCTTGTTCCTGTGACTCATACAAGCTAAATGAGTTCATGTCTTCATTCATTCTCGGCATCAACAACCCATAGCAGTACCACCTCATATCATCATCTCAGCTTTGCAGTCTTCCATGGCATCAACTCACAGACCAGCAACTACATTCCAGAAACACCACCAACAACAGCTCAACTTCAGAGACCTAGACATTAAACTACACAGATTCAACCAATTTTATTTCTGAATATCCACTTCCACCAAATCAACAGTACCCAGATCTTGATTACCTGCTCAGCTTCTCAATCAAATCTCAAACGCAGATTCACTACAAATCTCAATTTTTCACTGCAATCTTCTCCCCATCATCTCCTCTGGTTACTCTCTTGATTCCACCATTAACAACACCTTCATTCCTCTCTGAATCCCCTCTCTGTTCCAGACGCAGCATCAGTACAAACCCATGTCTTCAATCAGTGATATTCAACCACACAAATCAAACTCAAACCCTAAGTTCTCTTCTATTAGAGAAAAACCCATCTCCAATTTCATCTTGTCTTCTTCAGTTCTTCTCAAATTCACCAGATCCAAAACCCTAACTTCCTTCCTCATAACATCAACAGATTCATTTTCTCGATCTGATTCAACCCCATCATCATCTCCATATCTCTGCTTATTCACTCAAGCATCAGCAGAATGATCTCTCAAATTCCTCAGTCGATTATCTCATGAATTCTCGATTTCTCTTTATTTCTTTTCAGTTATGGTGCCGCCGTAACTCTTGCACATTTCAGATGATAAGAGCAACAGATGATGACCTGCTGAGTTCTAGGTCTTGTGTAGGAACTTAGATTACTCCAAACACTCAGAAATAGGATAGGAGCCACCCAGTCCATATATGGTTTGCCGGTTCCGCATAACCGACAGTCTAAATCTGTATCCAACGCATCTGTTAGTTATGGGGAACTGACAATTCATTCTTCACCTCCTTCTTGTGCACCCTAACCCGTTCCAAGTATAGCTCGCATGGGAATTGGCCTTTATGCTCCTTTTTGCTCCAAATATCTGATTTCTTCTTCTTTTGCTCATAATGACTCCATTGCACCTAATGAACTCAAAAGCAAACATAAAATACATAATTTACAAGAAAAGTAACAAAAAGCATAAATACTAGATATAGAATTAGGTGTTTTAAACACCTATCAGTGATGTGACATGATCATAATAGTATGATCATAGTATTAGGGAATTAGACTGCGAAGTATAACGCTCATCTTTTGAACTTCGTAGATATAACATCGACATAATCTTGCATATACTGTTATGATTATTTTAATGGGTTATGGTGAACATTTCTTCCTAGGAAACAATGTTCTACATTTTTTTAAAAGGAAGTACATTCATGAACTTGTTTTATGAATCGATAGGGAAATCGTTAGGCTTATTGGTCCGGCTATTCATTGCAAATCTTGGGATGACCAATATGTGTGAGATGGTAGAACCGATCTTAACTTATGTTATGTATCTTGGTATAACTAATCACAATGACTGACTTATGATTTAGTATGACTGGTTTTTATTAATTGGTATAACCGATCCTAGGTAATCACCATGTGATAGTATGATCGATCCTTGTAATTGGTGTGACCGTTCCTAGTAATAGGTGTGACCGATCATGACTATGTGTAATCGATCCTTGTAATTGGTGTAACCGGTCCTGGTAATTGGTGTGACCGATCATAAGTAATACCATGTGTATATGGAACCGATCCTTGCAAATGGTGTAACCGATCCTAGTGACTAGTGTGACCGATCACAAGTATTTCCATAATTAGGTATAACCGATCCTAGTGATTGGTGGAACCGATTAAACCCATGTATGTGATTTGGTATTTGATCAATCACATAGTAGTCTTGGAATACAGGTGAACCAATTCAAACGTGTTTGGAAGTGCGGTATAACTGATTCCACGAATGTAAATCCATGTAATTATGAAATAAGGATTTGCAGTGAAAAGATGTCAACATACTTTGAACACGAAAAGTTACTCTTATCATTTATTGTTCAAAGATATTCCTTAGTATTCAAGGTGATCTTGTGCCGAAATAAATTGAGAATCTTTTAATTAAGGTTTTTGGTTTTATATGCTTTAATTACCAGCAATTAAATGCATATCTCTACAGAATAAAAATCAGTAATGTAGTTTACTAATTGGAGATTTTCTAATGAGATATTTCGGAAATATTGGACAAGCATTTATTGGAATTATGAAAACCGAATTTTTTCATTTATTGCATATCTTGAGAATATTTTCGATTTTGGAAATTCCTTGGTGTCCAAACATCCTTGGTATAAAAATACCTAAGTTTGAATTTCTAGCAAACTGTCATAAGAGCCGGACAAACTTCATTTCTTGTTGTTTCTGGTGGAGCTGTCAGTTCGGAGAGGAAAATATCATAATTAGGTGAAATCTCTTTCGACCGCTCGTTTAAATACTTCTGTGGGATCAAGAAGCTCTACGAGTACCGTTGGTGGGAAAATAGATAATTGCAGTGTTATTAGTTTTCGATTGATTGCACCTAGTTTGTTTATTCTTGAGAATCTTCTCTTCTGATATAAGATTCACTCAAACTAGATCGAAGTATCGACAGGATCATTAGAATTGTTTGTAGATCTAAAGACATCTTTTGATAATCTATTTTTAACAGACTTCGTTCCATGCGTGATTGATCACAAGAGATTCAAGTGGTGTTCTGCAGGTTATTGAAGATTAAAGAAGATTTGTAGACGAAGAAGATTTCTTATTGGTTTTCGTATCTTGTGAATTGTGTGCACAAACCTTGATCGACTGGGATCCAACTAGAATCAGATTTATTGGATTGATTAGTTGCACGAGATCGGCATTCTCAATATATATCTTTGAGATATATTTTGATTGAGTGTGAATATATACTTACTATTTCGGTAGTTGAAATTAGATTGATCTAACCAGGCAAAGGAGTTTATTAGATCAAACAGAAGAACCTTTGTCAAAAACTCATTTGTATCTTTATCAAAGATTGATTAGAGTGGTTACCAAACAGATTCTTCCTTTGCTATTTGGAATACGATCTAAAGGACTTGTTATTCACGTGCGTGACTCTAGAAGTCGAAGGTGCAGGGATACTGAGGGAAATAAGTAGCTCAGGGAGTCTTCTTGGTCTCTACTATACGAATTTGGTTTAGATTTTGTATAGCGGCTTAATTCTGAGCGTATTCAAAACTGGACTAGGTCCCGGGGGTTTTCTGCATTTGCGGTTTTCCTCGTTAACAAAATCTTGCTGTGTGATTTACTTTACTTTTCCGCAATTATATTTGTTTATATAACTTAAATTAAATAGACATATGCATTAACTCCATTATACTATAGAGTTTGGTTATTACCGAACCTATTATCAAGTAGCACACTTTGATTGTCGTATCGTATCGATCTTGTATCCATAGTCAATCACACAAGTTATCTTGTTATCATATTGTCTCGATATCATATCCATAGACGATCGCACAAAGTGTGAATACCGAAGTTGTTGTATTGTATCGACTTTGTCCATAGATGATCACACTTGGTAAGAGGAATTATAGGTTGAAATAAAAAGATTGTGGTGTATTTGGGTACCCTCGTATTTTCAATTGATATCATAGAAGAAAAACACGAAAAGATCTAACAATGTGTTTGGTGCAATCCAACCTATAAGAATTGAGTCTAATGGATGATTCAGTTAACGTTATGCAAGAGTGTGAAATACTCAAAAGTTGAAGATGTTACTACTTCGTTAACTCATGATCTAGGAGTTACGAAAATTTAGAGTACATATGAATATATCTCTGATGGTAAAGAAGATGTTGATAAAGAGTTGGTAAAACTCCTAAAGCCTATAAGATCTCTGTCTACAAGGATGTTAATATTAAAGACATAATCTACTCTTCTTAAGCAAGAGATCGGAGAAAAGGACATTAAACTAAATATTCTAGCCAAAGAGAATAAGGATCTCGCTGTCAAAGTAGAAGCTCTTGGTAGATCTCTTACTCAAGAACAAGAGGTTCATCCTATGACTCTGACTAATGATTCTGTTATAATTTCTTCTAATGAGGAAACCAAAAGTCCTTGCTCGAATTTTACAGATTGTGATAACAAAACTTGTTTGATCATGTATGAAACAATTCATGATGACGGTAGTCTGTCTAACTACATCAAGTCGGAAGAGAATGAAAAACATCTTCTATAACTACTGATGATCAAATGGAATCGTGTCCAAAGGAAACTTTGAACCGATCTCGTGAGAAAGATCTTAAGGAATACATCTTTCAGTCACTTGACATGAAACTTATACTTCTTCAAAATACTATTGTAAAAGTGTTAAAAGAAGTTTCTTGTCTTAAAACACTGAAAGATCATTCCTCACTAGAAAGACAGAATATATCCCAACCCAATAAAGTCAACGCAAGAGAATCAGATGAAAGAGTTGATAATCAGTTCTGAAAAAAGGTTCCCCCTCACTCATGTCGAAAAAGTCTTTGTTTACATGAAGGTAGTTCTCCTATTGAGCACTTCTATAAGAAAGGGAAGGAAATAATTTCTGCCGAAAGAAACAATCAGGGAAGATTTCCATTAATTGTTTCAGATAATCAAGTTGATATGCATAATAAGGAAATGCTTACAATGAGAAAATCATATGAAAATCTCATTGATAGAATTAAGATAGATTTATCTATCTCTGGAAATTATCATATCAGTACAGTTTCTCCTCATGGTCATACCTTTCGATCAAGGAAGGATCATCTTCTTGGGAGAAAATACTTTGGGCAGAAACCTCCAAAGAGAAACATGCAGTGACGGCCCTGCATTTTTTGTGGCCTAAAGCAATTTTTTTTTGTGGCCTCCCGTTAATAAAGACAAACTATATTAGAATTGTATTAACAGTGTTCACTACAGAAGCATTCAATTATGCTCGATCGCACTCTCAGTATTTGTTGTCGGGGGTTTGAAATACTTAAATATATCTCCCGATTGTGAATTCTTTAAATCATCAAACCTTCTCTTCGTTTTTAGCTTTTTGTTACTAGGTTCATGCTTCCTAGTTGCCATTAGAGGCATAGTATAATTTCTTGAGCTCTTAACTTGCTCGTTGTAGAGAAAAAGACACGGGGAGAATCAAGAACCTCACAAATTTACAAATAGCATAAAGAATATTGACACGCCAAACATGGTCAGCTTGGTGAGGGACAAATGACAAGTTATATATAACTTATAAGCGCACACACAAGATGTCACTAGCAATGTAGGAAATCTAAAATGTAACATCATATTACAGTATGTACATTACAAGCTACATCGATCAATTGGCTCTCCATGTTTTAAAATTTAAGGGGTATGGATAATGGACTACAACAATTGATTACAACATATACAAAGCTTGATACATAAACAATATATGGTTCTGTTGTCATAATACTTCTAATGCACTAAAATCTTTCAAATGATTACAGTGTACACAATTAAGCACACTAAAACTGAAACACTAATTAAAACAAACGTTCATCCCTTGAGTCTTGAGCCTTGTAAATTGAGTTAACCCATGAAGAACGGTAAGCAAGACTCATCACCACTAATCACTACTGTTTACATATTTACAAATCAAAGTTTTCGAATTGGAAGAAACCACATATTGAATGTTTTTTGTTTCTTAAAACAGTCTAGGGTTGCACCAAAAATATGAACAACAAGGATTGCATTATTATCTGCATTCCTAGGGAGTCTATAACACCATAATTCATTCTTCGTGTTCATCTTTTGGAAATTGAACCATATATAGAAAACTAAGCTTGATACAGATGTTAAATTAGACTTGTCGGTTTCCTCTATGAAATTCACTCAAGGGTTCCAATGGATTCATTCAAGTGCACAGTATACCACACAACTTACCGTCTAAATTATAGAAATCAAACTTTCAATTGATTATGAGAGTATACACAAAGCTTTCAAATGTTTACAACTATTTTCATATTAATTTGAATACATTTTAACATCGTGTATTAACTAGCCAAATCAAACTCCAAATTCAAAACCCAAAATCACAAGTCAGACTAGAGGATAGTAGGGTTTACCCAAAAGGCCAAAAACGCATCCAGAGAGAATAATCAAAAGAATAAAAGAAATACAATTGCAGAAGAAACAAAAAAGAATAATTAATTAATCAATTGTCGTAAGGAAATAATAGCATACATATATGAAATATGTGTTTTATGAACCCTAAAACAGTTCCTCGGTGTTGCAATTCCTTTTCACTTTCTTTCGGTTTTAGACTTTGGTTTCAGAACGTGCTGGGTTTTGTGGGAGACAAATTCGGATGTAATGTGCAAAAATAATAATTTTGTGGCCTCCTCTGACTTGTGGCCTCAAGCGAGGCTTGTTCTGCTTATACTAGAGGGTCGGCCCTGGAAACATGAACTATGTTTCTGACACTCGTTGTAAGTATGATAAGGCTTACTCCGATACAACCTAGTTGTGCACTCTCATCCAAGTTCGTGCTCATAAATTTTAGGATGAGGAAGCACATAAAACGAGAGCACATGTTTTTGTGTTTATATCAAAAAAATTGTGATAATTTTTGGATAAAATGTTAATCCATGTTGTCTAAAATAATGTTCATGTTTGTCATAATCTTCCATATTAGGATTTATTTGAAAATTTATAATTTTAATAAATCTTCCAGCATGAGATTTTCGGAAACAAGAAATAAAATATATTCTCGGGAATTCCTAGATATTTCGGTCCGAAAGTTGTCTCTTCTTAAGAGAAACTTTCTCCTACCTGTATTGAGAAAACCTGATTGATTCTTATTTAAATTCTCAAGCATGCCTCCGCAGTATTACAAAGGTAAATAATGAGGAAGCTCAAAGAGTTGAGAATTGTCAAGGAATCAATACAGATAGGAAGATGAAGATCATATCAAAAATCATGTCTGATTATGAATCTGATAGTTCTACTAGATCCCAAGATGAGTCATGTTTGTTGACTTACAGTCTTCAAGATCCAAAAGAAACCAAGTGGATACCTTCTGATTGTATGGTTAACTATATCCATGGTTTTGAAGAACTAATAACCAATCTCATAATAACGGTTCGAAATCAAGATTGGCTGAAAGATATGATTGAAGAAACAAAAGCTGATCTTGCAGACATGAAGGAACAAGTTAAAAAGTTTGAAAAAAAGAAGTGGTTGCTGACGAATCTCTAGAGACATGCTTCAAGAGTTTGAACACTGAAGAAACATCAGTGAACAATCAGAGCACCACTAGGGATTAAATTATATGTTGTAATACTTAATCCAGAAAATATACATCAATGTTTTGATTTACTTCGATTATTGTATAAGGTCTATTTTAAATAAAACTATCATCATTTATGAATAAAATTATTGTTTTATAATTTTTCTTGTGATAGTTACCGATTACATAGCCTGTGAATGAATGCTTATATATTTGCTATGTGTTTTCGGTTTATGAGATGTCTGATTTCGGTTTTTATTAACCTTAATATTCGATCTCATATGACATAACCCTTATGATTCGGGTGGCTTTTTGTTTTAGCGGGATTAAGTTCTAGCCCATGTTAGTAGGATTTAACAAAGGATCATAAGGTGTTCCAATTGAAACTCATATGTGAAAAGTCAAAATATGTTGAATAAATTTGTGTTTACATGAGTTGTGTTTAGCATAACATATGTGTTTCGGGCTTTCAACTTTTGCTATTGGCACGCATTAGTTAAAACCAATTCAACTTTATCTGGTAAAGGTTGCTCTTGTTGTTGTTCTTTTTTCCTTGCGATAAGATGACAACACACTGGGAGAGAGTTCTTACTTGAACTTGCGCTTAATGATATATCTTTCTGGGTAGAAGAGGCTGCGAAATTTGAGGTAATGAATTTTTAGTTAATCGTTTTCCTGTTTATATTGCATATATTTTGCTTTTGCTTAACAAAATTTCGGTACAATTGATATGTTACATTATATTGTGTATGGATGTGTGTGTGATTCAATTGTTTCCGGTTAAGAAAAACTGCATCAATTTATTTAACTTAATGTTTGGTATATTCTTTATTGTTGGGTATCAAATGTTTTTGCTTAACGAAATTCGGTGCTATAATGTGTATGTTTATTTCAATTGCTTCCGGTTAAGAAAATAATTGTGCAAGTCAATTTATTTTGGTTTGTATGTATTGTTTAAGGCTTAACAAAATACGAGATCATTTGTTTAGTCCAAATTGATTCCGGATAAGAGAAACTAAGTTAATTCTGATCTTAGTTAGACTTATCAAATTGAAGGATTCGGTTATTCAAGTTTAATCGAATGCCTTGACAAGAAAGAATATTAACTAACCTAGTGTTTGTCTTGTCTAAATATAAAGGTCTAAGTTATTGTCCGAGTAATTAGAACCTGATGAGAGAAATAAAGTTAATTATGATCTTTATTTTGGTCTTATCGAAATAAGAGATTGTACATACACAATCGGTTTAATAATGCAATTAAGTTTCTTAGTCGATTTGTTAAACTATTAGGGAAGATTGCCTCGGGAAATTATTTCCTTGGTAACATATTAAAACTAAATTACTTGTAGTTTCGGTTTTAATATTGGTTATCTAAAGTGGTATGTGAAACCTTCGTGCTTAACTCTTATAGGTTGTTCACAAGTCTTTTAGATTTGTAAGATCCTTTTGGTTTGTCCTTTATTTGCTCGAACCTTTGTCATTTTGTGTCAAAAAGGGGGAGAAATATATGGAGTAAACAAGTGATTTCAATCACTAAGGAAAGGAAATTGTGCTTAAACATTAAATATAATAAAAGAGTAAAGCATTGACTAAGGGGGAGAAACATATCATATTGTTGTGTAGTAATACTTACTACAAAAAGGGAATAACAAAGATGTTCGGATTGGATATTTACCTAGCTTACCTTTAGGGGGAGTAAAAGCTTTTGTTATTCAAATGTCAGCAACGACATTTATTGACTGAATACATGCAGGTTATTGTGCTGTTGAAACTTGCAATCAAGCGTATGTAAAATGAATTCTTTTGTAATTTGTTTATTCATATGTAATAAGAGTATTGTCACTAAAATAGACAAAGGGGGATATTGTTAAATCATAGCTTGGTTGAACTCACCAAGCATTGGTAGATCAAGTTTGGTTGTCATATTTTAGTATCAAAACTCATCTAGAGTCGCTTGATTAAATACTAGAGTCAACTTCGTTTAAGTTATACTAGGAAGTCTAGGAATGTTGAGACATGCAAGTATTACTCCGAAGACCTGAAGAATGTGAAGAAGTAGCGAACTACAACGAGGACATCATTCTTCCACTTGAGGTTAGTAATACTGACTTGAACCTATTTCATTCCTAACGTATCTTTCAAGTCGTGCTATATTGAAAATATAAATGTGAAGCTGTATATACTGTACATATTGTATAATACTCTAGTGATGTGACATGATCATAATAGTATGATCATAGTATTAGGGATTAGACTGCAAAGTATAACGGTAATCTTTTGAACTTCATAGATATAACATCGACATAATCTTTTATATATAGTTATAATTATGTGAATGGGTTATGGTGAAGATTTCATCATAGGAAACAATGTTTTACATTTGTTTAAAGGAAGTACATTCATGAACTTGTTTTATGAATCGAAAGGGAAATCGTTAGGCTTATTGGTCCGGCTATTCATTGCAACTCTTTGGATGACCAATATGTGTGAGATGGTAGAACCGATATTAACTTATGTTATGTATCTTGGTATAACTAACGACAATGCCTGACTTATTATTTGGTATGACTGGTTTTTATTGATTGGTGTAACCGATCCTAAGTAATCACCATGTGATGGTATGATCAATCCTTGTAATTGGTGTGACCGATCCTAGTAATTGGTGTGACCTATCATGAGTATGTGTAGTCGATCCTTGTAATTGGTGTAACCGGTCCTGGTAACTGGTGTGACCGATCACAAGTAATACCATGTGTATATGGAACCGATCCTAGTGACTGGTGTGACCGATCACAAGTATTCTCTTAATCAGGTATAACCGATCCTAGTGATTGGTAGAACTGATTAAACCCATATATGTGATTTGGTATTTGATCAATCACATAGTAGTCTTGGAATATAGGTGAACCAATTCTAAACTTGTTTGGAAGTGTGGTATGACCGATTTCAAGAAAGCAAATCCATGTAAATATGAAATAAGGATTTGCAGTGAAAAGATGTCAACATACTTTGAACACGAGCAGTAACTCTTAACATTTATTGTTCAAACATATTGATCTTGTGCCGAAATAAATTGAGAATCTTTTAATTAAGGTTTTTGGTTTTATATGCTTTAATTACCATAACTTAAATGCATATCTCTAGAGAGTAAAAATTAGTAATGTGCATTTACTAATTGGAGATTTCTATTGAGAGATTTCGGAAATATTGGACAAGCATTATTGGAATTATGAAAACCGAATTTTGCGATTCATTGCATATCTTGAGAATATTTTCGGTGTTGGAAATTCCTTGGTGTCCAAACATCCTTGGTCTATAAATACCTAAGTTTGCATTTCTATCAAACTATCCTACAAGCCAGGCAAACTTCATTTCTTGTTGTTTCTGGTGGAGCCGTCTATTCGGAGAGGAAAGTACCCTAATTAAGTGAAATCTCTTACGACCGCTCATTTAAAGACTTTTTTAGGATCAAGAAGCTCTACGAGTACCATTGGTGGGAAACTAGATAATTGCAGTGTTATTAGTTTTCGATTGATTTGATTGACTTGGAATTTTGATTGCACCTAGTTTGTTTATTCTTGAAAATCTTCTCTTCTGATATAAGATTCACTCAAACTAGATCGAAGTATCGACGAGATCTTTAAAACTGTTCGTAGATCTAAAGCCATCTTGTGATAATCCATTGTTAACAGACTCCGTTCTGTGTGTGATTGATCACAAGAGATTCAAGTGGTATCGTGCAGGTTATTGATGATTAAAGAAGATTCGAGGACGAAGAAGATTTCTTATTGGTTTTCGTATCTTGTGAATTGTGTGCACAAACCTTGATCAGCTAGGATCCAACTAGAATCAGGTGTATTTGATTGATTAGTTGTGTGGGATCGACATTCTGAATATATCTCTTTGAAATCTATTTTGATTCAGTGTGAATCTATACTTGACTATTTCGGTAGTTGAAGTTAGATTGATCCAACCATACAAAGGATTTTATTAGATTAAACGGAAGATCCATTGTCAACAACTCATCTATATATTTAGCAAAGATTGATTAGAGTGGTTACTAAACAGATTCTTCCTTTGCTGTTTGGAATACAATCCAAAAGACTTGTTATTTACGTGCGTGACTCTAGAAGTTGAAGGCGTAGGGATACTGAGGGAAATAAGTAGCTCCGGGAGTCTAATTGGTCTCAACTATACGAAGTTGGTTTAGATTTTGTGTAGCGGCTTAATTCTGAGAGTATTCAAAACTGGAATAGGTCCCGGGGTTTTTTTGCATTTGCGGTTTTCCTCGTTAACAAAATGTTGTTGTGTGATTTACTTTACTTTTCCGCAATTACATTTGCTTATATAATTTAAAGTAAATACACATGTACGTTAACTCCGTTATACTTGATAGTGATACTATAGAGTTTGGTTATTACTGAACCTATTATCAAGTAGTACACTTAGATTGTCGCATCGTCTCGATCTTGTATCCATAGTCAATCACACGAGTTATCTTGTTGTCGCACTGTCTCGATCTCGTATCCATAGACAATCACACAAAGTGTAATACCGAAGTTGTTGTATTGTCTCGACTTTTTCCATAGACGATCACATTTGGTAAGAGGACTTATAGGTTAAAAACAAAAAGATTGTGGTGTATTTGGGTACCCTCGTCTTTTTAGTCTTGCAAGATTGCGAATACTCAAAAGTTAAGAATGTTACTATATTGTTAACTCATTATCCAGAGGTTAAGGCAATCAATTGTACATTTGAGTCCAACTCTGATGTCAAAGAAAACGCTGGAAAAGAGTTGGTAAAACTCCTAAAGCCTATCAGATCTCTGTCTACTAGAATAGACAGAATCTAATCTTCTTAGACAATAAATCAGAGAAAAATACATACAACTAAACATTCCGACCAAAAGAATTTGGATTTCACTGTAAAAGTAGAAGCTCTTTGTTAATGGTGGTTTTTAGTTCAGGGTTAAATTTGTAAAAGTCTATCTACCTGACCCCGCATCAGATGTAGTAGACGGATATGTCTATATTCCGCAGGGAATTTGGATAATATATCAAAATATGATAAGTGCATATGTCTCTCTTCATATTATATTGAAACTCAAGCTCCTAGATGAATTGTTCACTAGTATAGAGCCTAATGAGTGTATAACCTCCTAGCTGCATTACTCACTAATTCTAGAGCCTGCCGAGTATTTTTCCTATGTTATGTTCCCAGGTTGAACCCTTAATATTGAAATGGCATGACAATTTGTGTTCACTCACAGCAGAGTAGCACGAATTTCCAAGTATCAAGGTTAAGGTCCTTGCATAAAAGTATTCAATCGGAAAGCATACTGCTCTCTGACAATAAACTTAAAGAACTTTGTGTCAACACATAGAATTCAATCAATTTTGTGATAATTCACAAGATTCATATATTAGCCTAACTAATTTGCAAAATTAGGGTTTTGCGCCCTGCGCAGTATATTAGACCTCGCCTGTCGAAATTAAGCCTAGGAGAACTAGGCAATTAATCCGCCATGGATTAGTAGGTGCAAAATCCTACCCACAATCAGAAAACAAGGAATAAAAGGAGCCGCGGAATAGGAGCAGCAAAAAAGGGAGGTGTGGCCATGCCATAGGCCAGCCGGCGCAACTTGCAAGTGGCCACACCCCATGCTGCTCGAACCGGACCCTATTCCCTGTCGACCAATCAGGTCGCCTTAAACCCGCCACACACACATGAGTTACGGCTGGGCCCATACTTTGCGGCCCTATTTCCCATCGACCAATCAGTTCGCTTTAAATCCGCCACACGCACACCAGAAGTGTAGCCACGCCCACGTTTGGACGGCCCCTGTTTTTAATCGACCAATCAGGTCACTCTAAACCTGCCACAGTATCAAAAGAGGCAAAGTTGCGCCAGATGGTCACAATGCCAAATCGGCTTTCCAAAGTCGCGTCAATACGATAATTGGCATGTCGAACATGCCAAAAGTGCCATTCCGCTCTGGCATGCTAGTGACATGCCGAACATGCCATGCCGCGCCAATACGCTAATTGGCATGCCAAACATGCCAAACGTGCCACTTTTCCACAGAAGCATGCCGAACGTGGCGACGTACCATAAATAGCGCGCCAATGTGCTAACCCACTTCTTGTTCGTGGCCAAATGCCATAACATATTCCAATTAGGGTATTCTAAACACGGCTCTTCCTTAGTGGCATTAGTTGAAACCCTAATTTCCAGTCGTGGCCCAATTACGCTACTTTGGCCCTACAACATGCCACGAGCCATGTGGGACCCGCCAACCCTAAAAACGGCGTCATTATATAATCACCAGTGGCCATCCTAGCGCATGTGGTTATTCCCATATTATGTCCTTCCATAATTCCTTTAATGCGGTCATGGCACCGATTGAATAAAGCGCCACCGTGCCGCGGACATGCTTCACGCGCTAATTAGGGTTTCGATATGCCAAACCCTAATTTAGCTAAAGTTTCCACGCCAACTAAGTCAAGTAATTCTCCTAAGGCCTTAAGTTTGATATAGCAACAGGGCCAATGTTGCCAGTGCCATATTTGGGTCTAACACCAATATGCCAAAATAGCTTCCATGGCTACACCATGCGCCACTATGCCACATGCATGCCGCTATATGCCACTACACCGTTGGCATGTGACAATGACGCCACTGTGCTACCATCAGGCGCCAGCAGAATGTGGCCATAATCAATGGCCACCCTTTCTCATGAGTTACGATCTCAGCCGTCCAAATTCGCCACAGAATTGACAGGCCTGTGGCAAGTTTTGGGCGACCAACTAAGACAAGCCAAATAGCATCACGTGCTATTCTCCTGTGGCAAGTCTCCTGATTTTGACTTGCCACACATAGAAACCTGCTACATGTTTTCCATGAAAACACTCGAGACATCAAACATGTCACAAACTGGGGGATGCTCATCAGGGTATTGGTCTGGCAGTTTACAGCGTGCGGCGTGCAACACGCCCATTATAAGAAAGTGTCAGAAAGAAGGGAAGTTAGTTGCGGCAAGAAGTAGTGGGTGTAAACTAACCAGTTTCTTCTATAGTGGGAACGTGGTTTCTGACAGTTACACATAACCCCACTTCTCCATCACTCAATCACTCCTACTTTCTACGAGATCAGGGTGCGTTCAATATGACTTGTATAAATAGGTTTTACCTATTTTTCGACCAGACAATAAGTTTTGGTGAGTACAACAACACAGTATCCATAAAAATACCAAAGAACTGATAGCTTTCATTCCACAAGCCAGTTCCAAATTATGATACAAGTCATAAAATAACCACACCTTCAGAATTAACCATTCTGGTCTCAACACCTTCTTCGCCTCCCTCCCTATGGACAACCTTTCTCCTTCACTTTGTGACCGAAGCAAGACTGGAACGACCATTTCTTGGTTTAAGCCAGGATTTTGATCTCTCGAATCTAAAGTACTCCCGCGCAGTGCATTTGTTTTAGATTTAGATTTGTTTCTCATCCACACACCCAAATTTACCAAAAACAGCAAAAACAGATTTTACCCATAAACAATTGGCGACCACTTTGGAAGATTAATCTTTCGGTTGCGAAGCCAATTTCTCAATTTACATTCCAATCTTCCTAAACTCAAGATGGTGGATCTTAGGTCTAAAGAGTATGGAAAACCGGATGTAGCAGGAGCCAGCAAACATTCGCTCGGAGAACGCCACCAATTTCAGAGATGGCACAAAAAATGTTGAATCCTTGTCTGAGGTCTGTGCCTCCGCCAACGACGATGCAGACAAAGTATGTAGACGTATCGAACACCAATGTACCGTCCGCAAGAGCAGTCAACACATCCCATGGCATTACATCCTCTAGCACAAACACCAGCAGCACTGGAAGCATCCCCTCTGGCGTGACGCCTCCTATTACCAGAGCCAGAGCCGCCGCTACTCCTAATATTCCTTCGAGCCGGACGCCTCCAATCATCACCAGGGCTGCTATCACTTCTTCGTCAGGACGAGAGACTGGAGGATCTAGAGGAAACCAACCTCCCATTAGCATTGTCGATTTAATGGAGAGACAGGAAGTTCTTGCCAAAACTCAGATGGACATGGCCACAACTCAAAGGAAGCGAAACAACGAACATCTGAATGATTATGTCAAGGGATTCATAATTCGGAAGTTAGATTGTCATGATCCAAATGTGACTGAACATCAATTGGTGGAGTTGTGCATTAATGCTTTCCGGGGACTCTGTTCACAAAACCGTGTAATCTATGATGAAGCATATATTTTCAGCCCTCAACCGTGTTGCGTCGGTCAGGCGATTGTCTTCAATTGGAGAAGCTACCCCAAAATCCCAATCTCTCTTGGAAGGTACAGATGGTAAATGTAACTGGGGACTCCTAACTACTACTCACCTGAAAGGTGTCAAGTTTGAAAGCGTATTGATTGATGCGGCCTCTGACTTCAACATTGTAACCATCAAGACTTTGAGAGTTGCAAGGGAAAATCAAACAAAAGTAGCGTATTCTTTCCCAGGAAGAGAAAACACGACTTGTCGACCAACACTATTTGTGCGCCGTCTTCCCATCTGCCATATCGTATCAACTCGTCTTTCGAAGTCAAGGGTTAATGGCGCCTTCACTGGAATTTGCTCCAGGAGCTGCTTCAACGTTCGCTCCAGAAGCCTCTTCAACATTTCTCTCCAGAAGCCGCTCCGCTTCAACGTTCGCTCCAGAAGCCGCTTCAACATTTCTCTCCAGAAGCCGTTCCGCTTGAACGTTTCGTTTCAGTAGCCGCTTCGACGTTCTCTCCCGAAGCCGCCGTTCCACCGAAAAAAAGGAATAAACTCACATATGTGAGTTATCAAAGCCCGTCAATGATCATGGCCGTGGTCGTCCAAGGTTCGTGCTCGTAGCTGCCGCTCCTTCCTTCCAAGATCCATGGCCGTAGCCACCACTCTTCCCTGCCAAGATTTGTGCCCGTAGTCACCAGTCCTCCCTGTCAGTGATCGTGACCGTAGCCATCCAAGCACCAGCCAGCTTGTTTTTGTTCCCACGAAAACATAGTCTCTTCTGATCACAGCTGCTGCAAAGAACCGTTGCTGCTCGTTTGTTGATACCAGCCAGAGCTTCATCATAGCAACAACCACTATATATAAAGGTAATCCGAACTTGTGCATATTTTAGTTTCCCATGGAGGAAGTAATGGAGCCACAAATACGGAGGCAATATGGTCTCTTTATCATGTTTAACTCACTGACCATACAAGATAGAACCACGAAAACCACACTTGGGGACTGAGGCTCAACACGGAATCCCTTCACTATCGAGAACCTTTCAACTCAGAAAGGACAACCAACCAAGAAGTCATAATTGTGACAAAGTCACCACTCTTCAAAGATGTAGCGCAAGGATATCACCACCTCCTTTTCTGGAAGGCGCCTGACCAACGAGCAGTATTTGGCTCAGCCATCCATAAGCGTTGTTGTTAGTGAAGAATCAAAGAGGAAAGTCGCGCCTCAGCAAGCCACACATACTAACTACACCATGTCTGCCACGTCACCTACTCAGAACTCAGCACCGCCTACCCAAGGCCTGCATGAAGCTGCACATCGCCGACAAAACCAAATTCGGTGTTTCTAGATTTCCAATTTCCTATGGAAGGGGTACATGGGCTGCCAGAAGTTGGATAGAATGCAGAGCTATCAAGTGCGACTCCCGTCCACTAATAAACAAATGAAGAATCCAAAAGATTGCCGCCTTCATCAATTCGTCAACCACCTTACCGGCAAATGCAATAGAAGTACGTATTTCAAGAGAAAATAGGCTCAGGATAATTACACCAGGGGAATGTCAGCACAGGATGTCCTCACGTCCCTCAACCAGGTTATTTCTGATATCAACATCATTCAAAGCTTTACGAGTCGTATGAATTTCCCAACATGAAGCCGTACACGTGCATCAAAGACTCCAAAGTACGCCGCAGAGATATATTCACATATCCGGCCACACCATCGTATCTATGACTAAAAATAAGTGTAACTGGGGACTGCTCATCGCATCCCATTCGATACGATAGTCCAAGATTCAGAAGATGGTTCAAAGGATGTCGCTTAGAATGAAGTCCTTGAAGACTTGATAGCAGCACGTCGGCAACGGAACGCCTCTCAGCTTGTCTACTTCACCCAGCGGTTCCGGAATATTTTGACCATACAAGCATCCACAACATATCATCACCGCAATCAGAAAGGAAAGAATAAGCCTCCAGACACCAAATAACTTAAAGTCAAGGATGGATCAATAACGCAACTACACTCTCCAAGATTAGCCCTGACATGATCATTGCCGAGCATATATTTCATCCATCCATCCCAGGAGTGCAATGAAGTTTGGTAAATTTTGAAATCCACTGGAGAGGTTAGATGCTCATTCTTCTAGAGTCGGAACCTTATTATACATTCTGGAGAACATCGATGGTACTGTTGGGTGGCTACATGCGCAAAATAGAAAAGAGCACCTAGCTTGAGTTCTCCTGGCTCGCCTTGCTGCTGATTATAACTATTGGAGATTGCTTTGTTGCCGTCAACGTCTCTAACAAAGAAAGTCATTCACATCGAGCTAAATGTCCAAAATTGATCAACTACTCATGGATATTACACTCTCAGCTAAAATACGAAGACAAGATGAACTTACCTTGCCGCTAACGATTAGCACGCCTATGATCGAGCTGCTGCAAACGAACACAAGAAGCAGACGAGCGAATAATCGAGTAGAGGAGGGTTTTTCTTTTGGACCATGCATGGAAAAAGGAAGCTGGGACCGCAGCGCAAACGCTCCATGGCACCAACCTCCATGACCGAACCAGCATCGCGCCAACACGAGGTACACCAGTCGCTCAACCTCCAATATTCCGTGGCCAGACCAGCCGCTCAACCTGCAACGCTCCGTAGCCAAGCCATCCGCTCAACCTGCAACACTCCGTAGACAAGCCATCCGATCAACCTGCAACGCTCCGTGGCCAAGCTAGCAGCATGCCAGTACAAAGATCACGGGCCACTCATGCCTATTACCGAAGGTCAATCAAACTTTTCCTGGTAACTGATCGCTGTCGTAGGCGTCAAAAATAATTACACTTTCTTACTACTCAAAATATAAATATAGCAAGGGCAAGAAAGGATCGTTCCCACAGAGAGGACTAGGTTGTCAAAATGTTTCAGTTTCCTATAGTAACAATTGGGGGGTTTTCTGGTTTATGTATAATAAACTAAATAAAAGCAAACAATAAAATAAAGGAAACAAATCAATAATATGAAGATATTGGTCAAGGATTTCGTTTTCATTTACAAACATGTATTCTTAACAATAACAAGAATTGGTATTTTAATCTCAACTTTTATCAAAGGCCCTAGGATACCTTGATCGCAAGAATATCCCGCAAATCTCCTATTTTCATCAACAAACACATTAAAAGATGCGAATATGAATTCCACCTTAGAGAACAACCTAACGTGTAAAAGCACTAATCAAGTTTAATTACCTAGATGCATTAAGTTCTATGAAATCAGGCCAATCAAAGCAATCGAACGTGTAAAAGCACTAATCCGATTTAACAAAGGTTATGACTCACATGTGACTACTAGGATGTATCACTACAAGCAATATTCACAATATGCTACTTGCAATCAGAAATTTATCACTTTTGCATATAATAAACTTTAATCTAGCAATAGAGATGAAAACAAACTCAATCTATTCTAGACTCGACCAAACAAGCATTCAAATCATATAACAATATTAACGATGAATCATAAACGATAAAGCATGGAGACAAAACTAATTTATTGAACACAACCCATATTTGGAAATCCAACTTATTCCTTAACCAAAAGAAAACTAGGTAAACATAATGGAGTTCATCACAAGAATGAAGAGAAAACCTATCATGTTGTAAACCCTAGAATAAAAGTAGAAAAATGAGATCCCCTTTAATGCCGAGAAGGGTTTTCTTTTTATACCCTCCAAACTAAGTTCTCCAAATCCCGGCCGTATCACATCCCATAGGCACCACTACTGTTCAGGCCTTACAAAGCTCATAAGCCCATTATCTTGTTAAGCTTGTCAGTCTTGTAGAACTGACAAGCAACTCCATCCCACAACAGCACTGCAAAAGCTGGTTATTCCATTTATGCTGCTTCCCTGCACAGTCCTAGCATACACCTAAGTTATTCATTTCCATTGCCACCATAACTACCTGAACAACCAACTTATATCGATCCACATCATCAACTCCATCCTAAATTCCATCTCCATGGTTCACTGACCATTACTGGCAACACCAGCAACAAACGACATTTCCTGCATTCATTGAAATCCCGAAATGTTCTTCTAGCATTCATCTATTCGAACACAATTCAATCAATTTATTCCTGCGACAGTACTTGTTTTTCTATGCTCAATTACAATTCTCAATGGCAGCAACTACAGCCTTATTCACATGTATCTTTACCAATACATCACCACAGTTTCATTGCATCTTGTTGTTCAGCTGCACTACCATTACCTCAGTCCATCAACCTGCAATTCAGCTCAACCACTTCCTGCAATTTCTTGCTAAGTCTCATCTCTGCACTGCCTGTAACCATTCTCCTCACCATTCCCTGTCTCGAATTCCACCAGAATTAAGGCATCAACATTAGAACTCATTCCCAGTTCAGCCAATGGCACTAAGAGCTCCATTTCTGAACTGCTCAGCTACTGCAATCATCTGCTACACCAGCTTGCAACTCCATATTCCCATTTGAACAACAACCAACAATCATCTCCAACTCAGCCTACCCAGCACCAGCTCAACTCACCACCACTTCCATTCCCATCTCAAAATCACTGGAACCCATTTGTTCTACATCTGCAGCTCAATTCCTCCATTCTCATACAATTCTCAGCATCACCACCAGTTAAACCCATTGTAAACACGCACCAAGATGCAACTGCAATCAGGCCATATCTTCCATGTTCTTGTTATTCTAAAATCTAAATCACCACCAGTACCTTCTCTATTCAACAATTCGTAGCCTCAAACTGCAGACCACCAGTCTTCGCAACTCCAGCCCTGAACTTCTCTGAATTCTGACCTAGCCGTAGCAGCAACCACCATCAATATCCATTCTCTATTTCTGAATCACACAAACCCATAATTGCAACCCATTTCTCAATCATCTCTCCTTTAACAACCATTCGGCAAAATCCACCGGATACAGCAACAAATCCCTTTGTATTCTCGGTCTCAAGGCTGTTATAACATGAATTAGAACAAACCAATTCTTCAATTCGCTTTCAGCTGTCAAACCTCTATCAATCACAGCGGTAGATCCCCTTTTGTTCTTCTCGGATTTCTCAGTTAGAACCCAAAATTATCACATCTCGTCACTACAATTCGAACTACAGCTCCTTGTTTCCATTGACCTCGAACCTGTTTAGCACCTTTGGCAAACCCCTCTGAACCCCTGGTCTAGCCGCCGAGAGTTTGTTGCAGCGGCAGAGAGCATTGTAACCAAGTCTACTAAGACAAGAAAAGAGAATTAAACTCGTTCTCTCTGTTCAACCTAGCTTATGGGTTAAAAGGATAGGAAGTGATAAAGGCACCCACTATCAAGATAAAGGCCACCAACAAATTATTAGGCATGTCAGTTCCAGGTAACTGACAGTATAGTTCTTCACATCCTCCTTGCGCAATCTCAGCCGGTTCCAAATACGAGTTGCATATGAATTGATCCTCTCTGTCCTTTTCGCTTCATATTGACGATTTCTTCTTCTTTTGCTCTAAATGACTCCAAAGTACCTAAACACTCAAAAGCAAACATAAGATACATAATTTACAAGAAAACTCGCAAAGAAAGCATAAACAATAGATAAAAAACTAGGTGTTTTAGACACCTATCAAATTTCCCCGCACTTAGAACTTGTTTGTTTGCAGCTGACTCGGCGTCTGAATCTGAGTCAACCCCTGACTCGGACAGAGTTAGCAGTCAGACCGTTTGTTTTCCATTTTGAGTCAGATCTGACTCGACCTCTGACTCAGACATAACCCCTGACTCGGACTCATTTGAGTCAGGTAACAAAATACCCCTGACTCATGGGACCAAACCACTGACTCACTTATTTCCGAGTCAGATGAGTCAGATCTGACTCAAAACAAACATATCGACTCAGATCCAGATGAGTCAGGTGATTTCACTCAGATCCAGACGACTCAGATGAGTCAGGATTAAACAAACATGGTGTTAGACTTTGCTAGTCCTCGAGCAAATCAAACAAAATAATTATAAAACATACATACAACTCCGTGTCGTCGAGGCTACGGTCACACTTAGCACGTATAACAATCCTTTGAACCCCTAGGTGTCCCTAGTAGACGAGTTATAGTGTCGTGAGGGTTTACTAGAATATACCCACAAAACCTACTTTTCCAACTTACTAGTTCTCCGAAATGATAACATCCAACGCGTTAAGAAGATATAGAGATTCTGCACACTATTCATAAGAAGTTAGACACATAAATGAACACAATCTCATCCTTAAAAGTTGAGAGAGAAATAACCATCCCTTATTGATGAGTGCCAAATATTGTATATATTTATCCCTTTTTGTTGGCATTTAACTCATCTTTTGATCATTAATTCTACATTTTATCCCATATTCTGTATTTTCATTGTTTTCAAGAATAAATATTTTTCTTACTTAATTTTGCATTTTTAGGTAATAAATAAAGTCTGGATGACTTGCGGAGCGGAAAAGAGCAGAAAAGTAGTGAAAAGCCGGGAGAAATCACGCAAGGAAGCCGCGAAGAATGGTGCGCACAACCTCATTTTCTACACACAAAAACGCCTCCGTTCTCAGCCATCAGATCAGTTCTCAGAAGCATCTGATGGTCGCTCCTTCATAGAGCATCAAAATCTGAAGTCTCTGCCAAACACCACAGCGCTGAAATTCCAAGCCTTCAGATTAGATGGTAGTTGAATCCAACGGTCGCTCCCTTGCTGTTCATCAAATCCCGATACTTTCGCTTAACACTACAACACCTAACCCCATCTATAGCCGTTAACTTCGTTGTATCAAAAAATCTGACGGTCGCTACCAGCCTCTTCAGGAGGAACCATCCGATCCACCTACCAGCTTCACATCCCACGGCCCATCTCACGAAACATCACCTCTTGATGAACCCGCCTCACACCAGAACATCCCATACCCTAAAACTATCGAACCAACCTCATTCTTCCTCTTCCCTTCTCTTTCTTTTCCTTCTCCTTCACCCGACAGTTGCAGAGAGCTGCAACTGCAACTCCTGCCTCCACCGTACCAGCCTTCACTTCACCTCCATTTCCACTGCCACCACCACCTTCCCAAAACCGACCGCCTCGACCATAACCTCAACTTCTCTCTTCCTCGGTTATAGCTTCTCCATCAGACGCTAAAACCTAGAAAGACAGAACTAGGGTTCCATCAGAAGACAACATTGAGGCGTGTTTCAAGAGCGCATATGCAAGTGGAAGCATGGGTATGAGCTTAATCGCAGAGGGGACAACGAAATCAGAAGAGTATGGTAATTTTCTCCCAAGTCTGAAAACCCTAATTTTCTTTATAATTTAGAGTTTTTCTAGAAAACCCCAATTGATGTAATAGAACTGCTTAGGAGAGGATGAGAGTAGGGTTATGGGAAAAATTAGACCCAGAACACTAGAAAAAGGGGAAACCCTAATTGTACTGTCGATTGGAGAAATTTGGGGATTTTGATTGTAAACCCTAATTGGGTATTGGGTATAAATATGGGTGTGGGATTAGTGTTAAAGACATGCTGGACTAGCCAGTGTCCAGAACTTTGTTCTGTTAATGTTCACTTTTTTTGTTGTTCATATTATGTTCTGTTCTGTGTATGCTCTCTGTTAATGTGTATGTTCTCTGTTAATGTGTATGTTCTGTTATGTCTTGTAATGTTCTCATGTTGTTCATGTCATTCTTAGATGTGTGAAATGTTCTAGGATAGAATTGAATCAAGGTAAACCACATTTTACTCTCACAGTGCATATCATGTATGCTTTGTAGTTAGGATAAACTATGTGATATTACCACAACTCATACCTTATTGACATTGTCAAATTCCTCTGACTAATTGTGCTTTAGTCAGACATTAGTGCTTAGGATTGACACTTTAGTTGTGATTCACTATCCATTGGTGAAACACCTTAGGTAAAAGGCAGGCTTGAACCTTTACCTTTACCTGCTGTAAGGAAGAATTGGCATGATCAGTTGAGTTCATCCTCTTGTCTTCACTGTTTTGTTTTGCTCTTTTTCATGTTTAGACTCATTCCATTGTTTACGGTTTTCTTTCTTTCATTTGCTATTTTCTTCACATCACTGCCCTTGGCTTAGGCCTTGGTGTGCAACTGTCTCCTTGGCACTTTTCTTCAGTATCTTAATCCATTTCCTGTTTTGGTTCACTGGTTTAAGCCCATTGCACACTGTTAGGGTTAAACCAAGGCTAAAAGCCCAAGCTCATTACTAAGCCAAGTCCAGATCACAGCTACTGCTAGGGAAAGGCAAAAGCCCACTTCAAAAGCCAAGCTCGGTTTCACTGCTACATTTGAAGTTCAGTCCCTCAAGGCCCAAAGCAATTCATCAAAGCCAACTGAATCCAAGACCATTCCAAAACCAAAGCCAAGCCCACTGTGCCTAGAAGTTACCAAAGCCCAATAGCAAATTAAAGCCCAAAATAGCTAAACACTACAAAACACACCCAGTCTCTGTGGATCGACCCGTACTTGCACGAGCTACAACTGACGACCGTGCACTTGCGGTATTACTGTAGGCCCGTTTCATTTCGCTTAATTTATATACACGTTCCCGGGTCCACCAAGTTTTTGGCCGGGGATAATTTTTAGGACCTTTTAAAAGCCTACCAAGTTTTTGGCGCCGCTGCCGGGGATTGGTGCTGTGTTTTTCTGTGTTTTTTATTAGCTATTTTTGCATTTCACTGCATAGCATTTGCATCTGCATCTGCTTCACTTCATTTGCTGTTGGACCTGCTGTTTTGAACCTGTTTTTCCTCTGCTGGGACGCCACCAAGGAAAAGAACCAAAGCCCAACTGGGTTTTTGCAACAATATCAGAGCAGCTGGGCTGTGCTTAAAAGGTAACCCATTTAAGAGAACCCGAATTGTGGGTTTCCAATTTTTTAATTGTGGGCTTGTAATATTAAAGCCAATTTTTGGGCTTCTCTTATTTTCTGTTGGGTTTGTAATAATTTATTTGTGGGCTTGTTTGTTTAATTTTTGGGCTTGTGTATTTAATTTTTGTGAGCTTGTTTAATTTGGACTTGTATTTTGTATTCTGGGTTTTTAAACCTAGCTGAGCTTGTAACCGATCACGCTAGTTGAACTCGTTAGTGGGCCGAGTACCCAAATTCTAGGCCGAGATTTTGGACTCAGTTCCACCAAAAGTTTTCAACCAAGCGGATCCAAAGCAAACACAAAACAAACAGTGGGCTTGCTCCCATTCAAAAACCAAATTTTATTTTCTTTTTAAAAAAAAAAAACCAAATTTTTACTTTTCTCCCATCCAAAAACCAAATTTTACTTGCTCCCATTTTAAACCAAATTTTTTCTTTTTCTCCCATCTTAAACCAAAATTTTTATTTTACTCCCATTTTAAAACCAAATTTTCAAATGTCTCCCACAAAACCAAAATTTTCCCATAAAAACCAAATTTTTGAAAACCCTTAAAACCAAATAGTGGGCTTTGTGTCTTTTCAAAATGGGCCAACCTCGTGCTCTCCATGAATACATGTATCCATCAATACAAATTCCATTATCATGTATTGTATTACCTCAAACCAATAACCCTTTTAAAATAAATGCAAATGATACAAATACTTCCTATATTTCGAGGGTTCGATTCTGAGAACCCCTATACTCATGTAAGAGAGTTTGAACAAATTTGTCGGACTATGCAACCTGATCATATGTCCGAAGACTCTCTGAAATTGCGTTTGTTTACATTTTCTTTAAAGGAAAGGGCCAAAACATGGTTTTACGGTTTGAGACCACAATCAATCAACACTTGGGACCAACTCACAGATCTATTTTTCAAAAAATTCTTTCCACACCATAGGACCCATCGCTATTCGTCAAAGTATCAATTGTTTTGTCCAATTGGATGAGGAAACTGTTTTTCACTATTTGAACGTTTTAATGATTTGTTGAGTGAATGTCCGCACCATGGAATTGAGAAGTGGAGACTTGTCGTCATCCTCTATGAGGGACTAGACTTTAAATCTCGAACCATGGTTGAGTCTATGTGTAATGGTGAGTTTATTGATAAATCTGTGGATGATGCATGGAATTTTTTAGCCGAGATTGCAGAGAAAACCCATCAATGGGAATCCGTTAGGGAAACAGGAACAACACCACATGATATGAGTCACCCCCATGAATTAGAGTTTTATTCTTGTAATAGCTCCGACCTTAGGATTGAAAATTATCCTAGATTGCAAAATGCCTATCATGATGATGATGATGATTATGATGTTATGTTAGAAGAACATGTCTATACTGAAAATGTTATGGAACCTTTGGGTTCAAATACATTAGGCTTCTCTGCCCCGACCTTAATGCATGATATTTCTTCTAGTATTCCATGTGATGTTTCCCCTGATGTGCCGATACACGAGAATAAATCTGTTGATGATGTTGATGATTCTGATTGTGATCTTGCCAATGATTGATGATTGTGAGCATGATGTGACATGTGTAGATGATTAGGAGATTTTGATTTGATTGATAATGATATGCCTATTCTTCTACCTAAGTCACAATCTGATGGCCTTCCACCCAACCTAGATTTGGTTTGTACCCATATTGTAAACCATTTTTCTGAAAATTCCTAATCTAGGTTTGGAACTGTGTGCTTCCCAAGTCCTTTTGGACTATTTTGCTTCAAAATATAACACTTTTAAAGAGCCACAGTTGGAATGCATTTCTTTGCCCATCCCGAAAACAGTCCATTTCGAGCTAGACCTTTTGCATGATGAACCCCCGAAACTGCGCGATTTTGTTTTCAAAATTATATCTTCTGTAAAATCCAGGTTTGGGGGTAGCTCATTTTGTTTCACAGTTTCACTTGCGTTTCTTTCCTGTTTATATGTGTGAAGCTGTTGAAATATCTACACTTTGTCTTTTGGGTTGATCCTCAACTCTTTAGATTTTAGTGTATGGTGAATTTTTTGTATATAATCCAGTAGATAAAATTTCTTAAAAACCCTTTTGTTCCTTTTGTATATATTTTGCTAATCCAATATGATCTCGGCTGAAATATGTTGGATTTTTGCCTTGAATAACGGAGTTTTAATTCTGCTTTCGCCGAAATCGGGTATTCTCTCTCCTTTTACTCTACTCAGCATGTCCCTTTCCATATGTTGCATTTTAATCTTTCCATATTTTGAAACATTGAGGACAATGTTTAGTTTAGGTTTGGGGGTATAGAGTAGATACCACGATAATTGCCATAATTGAAAACAAACTCCTTCTTCTTTTGAAAAAATTGAAAAATTCCAAAAAAATTAAAAATCAAAATTCAAAAAATTAAAAAAAATGAAAAATCATAAAAAATGGAGCTCATTTACCTTGAAATGTTGACTCTTGTGCAAATATGTATTTTAGGAGTCTTAGTCTAGATATTTAGGCACCCTGATTCTAGCACAATTCACATAGTGATAAGAAATTTGCACGCGCACGATCTACCAATACATGTATGGCCTCGATCTTCAAGGTGTTTGATAGGAAGTTACGATTGCCAATCACTTTAGAATACTGAACGAAACTTGACTAGCTTGTTCTTTGGTTGGTTGGGATAGAAGGTGGAGGTTACATTAAGAAAGACAACCATCGAATTTAACTGGGTGCATCAAAAAGGGCTACCTCTTGCAAAGTGTCATGTAATTTTTGTTTCTTTTTGTTATGTATCAAAAGTGTTTCCTTCAAAAAAAAAAAAAAAAAAAAAAAAAAAAAAAAAAAAAAAAACGATGTATATATTCAAAAAAAAAAAAAAAAAAATCAGAAAAACAAAAAATCAAGTATTTATCAATTCCATCATCTCTTGTTCCAAAAATAAAAGAGAATAGTCAATGTAAATAAGAGTCATGTAAATAGTCATTTTGTTGTTTCATTGTAATAAGCAAGGAGGGTGTATGCCATTGATGTACAACGCGAGTAATTGTGAAATACCTCCAACTCATTCACAATTCTCGTAAAGTCCGGACAGCTAGCTAGATTTCGACCTTGGTTCTTAGCCTGAGAAACTATCTCTTGGTGATTAGTAGTCATAATCTTCTTTCTTTACACATGTGTAGATACACTTTACACTCTTATCACATGTCTTTTTTGTTATCAGTGCTAGGATTGTGCCTTGATAGCTAGATTGACATCTCCATTTTGCTGTGAGCTTAACTGTTTTGCACATGTCACATTTGATGGAATCTGAGCTTATATTTCCTAGGTTTGTAGGTACTCTAAACCTTCACGAGACTTCAACTCGTCCACTAGGGACACTTAGTGGTTTAAAAGGCTTAGTGCATACGCTAAATGCATTCGAGAGACCAGCGACAGTGGTATAGTTAGGATTTCCTTAGTTTTGTTTTACTTGAGGACAAGTAAAATTCAGGTTTGGGGGTATTTGATGAGTGCCAAATATTGTATATATTTATCCCTTTTTGTTGGCATTTAACTCATCTTTTGATCATTAATTCTACATTTTATCCCATATTCTGTATTTTCATTGTTTTCAAGAATAAATATTTTTCTTACTTAATTTGCATTTTTAGGTAATAAATAAAGTCTGGATGACTTGCGGAGCGGAAAAGAGCAGAAAAGTAGTGAAAAGCCGGGAGAAATCACGCAAGGAAGCCGCGAAGAATGGTGCGCACAACCTCATTTTCTACACACAAAAACGCCTCCGTTCTCAGCCATCAGATCAGTTCTCAGAAGCATCCGATGGTCGCTCCTTCATAGAGCATCAAAATCTGAAGTCTCTGCCAAACACCACAGCGCTGAAATTCCAAGCCTTCAGATTAGATGGTAGTTGAATCCAACGGTCGCTCCCTTGTGTTCATCAAATCCCGATACTTCCGCTTAACACTACAACACCTAACCCCATCTAGCCGTTAACTTCGTTGTATCAAAAAATCTGACGGTCGCTACCAGCCTCTTCAGGAGGAACCATCCGATCCACCTACCAGCTTCACATCCCACGGCCCATCTCACGAAACATCACCTCTTGATGACCCGCCTCACACCAGAACATCCCATACCCTAAAACTATCGAACCAACCTCATTCTTCCTCTTCCCTTCTCTTTCTTTTCCTTCTCCTTCACCCGACAGTTGCAGAGAGCTGCAACTGCAACTCCTGCCTCCACCGTACCAGCCTTCACTTCACCTCCATTTCCACTGCCACCACCACCTTCCCAAAACCGACCGCCTCGACCATAACCTCAACTTCTCTCTTCCTCGGTTATAGCTTCTCCATCAGACGCTAAAACCTAGAAAGACAGAACTAGGGTTCCATCAGAAGACAACATTGAGGCGTGTTTCAAGAGCGCATATGCAAGTGGAAGCATGGGTATGAGCTTAATCGCAGAGGGGACAACGAAATCAGAAGAGTATGGTAATTTTCTCCCAAGTCTGAAAACCCTAATTTTCTTTATAATTTAGAGTTTTTCTAGAAAACCCCAATTGATGTAATAGAACTGCTTAGGAGAGGATGAGAGTAGGGTTATGGGAAAAATTAGACCCAGAACACTAGAAAAAGGGGAAACCCTAATTGTACTGTCGATTGGAGAAATTTGGGGATTTTGATTGTAAACCCTAATTGGGTATTGGGTATAAAATGGGTGTGGGATTAGTGTTAAAGACATGCTGGACTAGCCAGTGTCCAGAACTTTGTTCTGTTAATGTTCACTTTTTTTGCTGTTCATATTATGTTCTGTTCTGTGTATGCTCTCTGTTAATGTGTATGTTCTCTGTTAATGTGTATGTTCTGTTATGTCTTGTAATGTTCTCATGTTGTTCATGTCATTCTTAGATGTGTGAAATGTTCTAGGATAGAATTGAATCAAGGTAAACCACATTTTACTCTCACAGTGCATATCATGTATGCTTTGTAGTTAGGATAAAACTATGTGATATTACCACAACTCATACCTTATTGACATTGTCAAATTCTCTGACTAATTGTGCTTTAGTCAGACATTTAGTGCTTAGGATTGACACTTTAGTTGTGATTCAACTATCCATTGGTGAAACACCTTAGGTAAAAGGCAGGCTTGAACCTTTACCTTTACCTGCTGTAAGGAAGAATTGGCATGATCAGTTGAGTTCATCCTCTTGTCTTCACTGTTTTGTTTTGCTCTTTTTCATGTTTAGACTCATTCCATTGTTTACGGTTTTCTTTCTTTCATTTGCTATTTTCTTCACATCACTGCCCTTGGCTTAGGCCTTGGTGTGCAACTGTCTCCTTGGCACTTTTCTTCAGTATCTTAATCCATTTTCCTGTTTTGGTTCACTGGTTTAAGCCCATTGCACACTGTTAGGGTTGAAACCAAAGGCTAAAAGCCCAAGCTCATTACTAAGCCAAGTCCAGATCACAGCTACTGCTAGGGAAAGGCAAAAGCCCACTTCAAAAGCCAAGCTCGGTTCACTGCTACATTTGAAGTTCAGTCCCTCAAAGGCCCAAAGCAATTTATCAAAGCCAACTGAATCCAAGACCATTACAAAACCAAAGCCAAGCCCACTGTGCCTAGAAGTTACCAAAGCCCAATAGCAAATTAAAGCCCAAAATAGCTAAACACTACAAAACACACCCAGTCTCTGTGGATCGACCCGTACTTGCACGAGCTACAACTGACGACCGTGCACTTGCGGTATTACTGTAGGCCCGTTTCATTTCGCTTAATTTATATACACGTTCCCGGGTCCACCAAGTTTTTGGCCGGGGATAATTTTTAGGACCTTTTAAAAGCCTACCACTTATCGAAAGAAATTCAGGTTCAGAGTGATCAGAAGTCTCGACTCTGCCTCACAAGAAAGGGTTTTATGAAGTTGCTCTCAATAATAAATAGCTTTTTATGGGTCACACATGTGTCCAGGTTGGAATGAAGAGAGAATCCTGCGACACGTTGAATGGTAGGAAGGAAAACCCTCCGAATTGTTTTGAAAACCCACATATTTTATTTATTTTGAAAACCCTTTTTTTGACGATCTCTAAGAAAGGAAATCAACCACTTAACGAAGGTGGGAATATGCTTACGTACCTCGTTATCCGTTCGGCGTGCAGTTAGCACCACTCTCACAGCATCCATAGAAACGTCTTCGGTCTTCAATCCTTGTCTTCATCTTCGGTCTTCGGTCTTCAACTAGTGATGATAACTCTTGAACTTCGTAGAATCTTGACAATGTGATTCTTTCCTCTAATTCCTTGTTGCTTGAAACTTCATTGTGGATATTCCTTCTTTCCATTGGCTTTATTGAAAGAATACAAAACTAAAAACGAACTATACAAACCCAAAATATGATACAAAGGATTTTTTTTATTCAGACAAGAAAAATAAAACAAAACAAAACAAAATACTAAAACTAATAATAAACCTAACAAAATTTTCTCTTGTCTCATTTTTTCATTTTTTTTCTTCTTTTTTTTTCTTTTTTTTTTTTCATTTTTTTTTGACAAGGGACTTATAACAATGACCATTCCCAAGTGTTTTTTTTTTAGAACAAGAGAAAATAATATACAAATATGATAAAATAAAAATTGCAAATACAAAGGCCATGGTGTAAGTACTTTACCGCTTGATTCTTCACAACTTGTATGTCTCGATATCATAAACTCCTTGAACTCTCATCTTGATAATCTTCGCTCTTGTACATAAAGTCTTCAACTTGTAAAAATTCTGCTCCTTGTCTTGTTGCTTTACTTGAATCTGAAATCTGCTCATTTCTGTACTGTTGCTTGTAAACCTTGAACGTCTTCAACTTTCCTTCGAATTTGTGATGCTCTTCTTGTTGATGATGATAGTGTTTCTATGGACCTGTTGGTGTAGAGAGAGATAAAGTGGATGGTGCTAACTGCGAACAAGATTACAAGTGGTATGTAAGTTAACAATTCGATGTCACCATCATGATTGATAAAATAGCACTCAAGAGATCAAAATAGTGCTTCTATTGGTGGGAGGTTGGGTAGATCACCATTCTATCCGGAGTTTACGTACGGTGACACACACTCTAAAAGCACAAATTTAGACAGGCACAAAGAAGTGAAGGTCGGTGCCTCTCATGATGTAACATGGGTAGTCTCCACTATAAGGGATCACAAATCTAATACCGAATTCAGTATGCACCTCATTTTCCACTGGCATGGTTAAATCCAACTTTAACTCTCATACAAGTAAGAAACCCGATCACGTTCTCTGTCATCTCTAAGTTCAATCACTCTTAGGAGAATTTCGATGTAATCTTAGCGACATGTATACTATGTGACTCTAAACTAACTACAAGATGGAGTTTTTTTATTCACTAATTTACACAAAAGTTGAAAATTTTGAAAATTTTACAATGCAAATGCTTAACCACTCCCCCACACTTAAACTTTACATTGTCCTCAATGTAAATTGAATCGTCCAAAGAAAGTCAAGGTGGGAAATCATATAATGATATGCGACAAGAAATCACAAAGAAAATACATACAAGACAAGAAAAATATAAAACAAGATAATAAATACTCATCCTATGGGTTGCCTCCCATGCAGCGCTTGGTTTAAAGTCGTCAGCCCGACTTGCGCGATGAATTCCCCATACACCAATAGTCTGAAAAGTTGGGGATCCTTCCATGTACCCTGTTTTGCAAATAGTAACTTCACACAAACATTAGTATAATAAAGCAAAAGTGAAGCTAAATCCCAATAGAAGTTTCCCTCACACTTATTCTTGTCCACACTTGGAAGTGTATAAAGAACATAAAATTCAGGAACTTCTATGGTTTCTTCTTTGCAAACTTGCATAGTATGAGAATCAAATGTTTCTAATGGCGTAAATCGAGAAACAAAGTCATTCAACAATATTCTCGAAGAACATACATTCAAACCAATAAGAGGTAAAGGAGAAGAAACAATATGCAAAGGGTTAGACAAACCTTGCACAATCTCTTGTATCACATAATCCTCTTCATCCTTGAAAAACTCAAGTGAATTACTCACCTCTTTTATATTATGGTCCTTTATCAAACATTGCAACCATTCTTCGTCCGTTTCTGCCTTAACCAAAGTCTCGACATAAACATCATCATTACAATTCTTTGCAAGCTCAATTGGGTCTTCCACAATATTGGTCAAACCGGTCACATTTTCAACACACTCGTCATCATTTGGCTCAAACCTTGTTGCAAGGAAGTTCTGTAAAACACTAGTTTCATCATACTCATGTACCTTTTGAATAGGTGTTTGATCATTATAAAGATCAAGAGTTGAGTCAACTACACTAATGTCATCAAATATCTCCAAAGGTTGGTCCTTTTCAACACAATCATCTTCATTTTCAGACTCACCATAATAAGAATCGTAGTCAGTTTCCCAACCTTTATCACGACGCTGTTTAAGCTCCATGTGAATGGTCCTACTAATTTCATCGACAAGATCTTCCGAGGCTCCATCATCTTCCAACTTGTATAATTTATGTGCAAGTTTTCTAACGTTCACATGCTTACCACCATTGTCTACAATAGGTTCTCTTTCCCATGACTCTTCCCTTTGAATGGGTGAATAATCATAACTACGACCCGGAGTCGGGTAAGAAAAAGTGTTGCAGAAATTGGTTTGTGCGATGTTCAGTCCATTTTTAGCATTCATACATCTCAGGTAAAGTAAATTGGAAGTAGAATTGTCCCACCTAGGTGCTTGACTTACATACCCACTATAAGGTTGTTGTTGGTATGTATTAAAATCACCATAGGCTCTTGGATATTGATCATAACCAATAAATTGGTTCCGATCGTATCCCATAGATGGTGGGCAATCGTCATAGTGTTGAGGAGGTTGAAAACCGTATCCATTGCTCCAGTATGCTCCTTCCATGTGACAATAAGTACCTGAAACAAGAGTTCTCAAAACTACGTCAAAACCAGAAAATAATAAAAACTAAAAACAAAACTAAAAATAAGAAACCCAAAACAAATAACAACCGCTGCCTCCCCGGCAGCGGCGCCAAATTTTGATCGCTGTCGTAGGCGTCAAAAATAATTACACTTTCTTACTACTCAAAATATAAATATAGCAAGGGCAAGAAAGGATCGTTCCCACAGAGAAAACTAGGTTGTAAAAATGTTTCGGTTTCCTATAGTAACAATTGGGGGGTTTTCTGGTTTATGTATAATAAACTAAATAAGAGCAAACAATAAAATAAAGGAAACAAATCAATAAGATGAAGATATTGGTCAAGGATTTCGTTTTCATTTACAAACATGTATTCTTAACAATAACTAGAATTGGTATTTTAATCTCAACTTTTATCAAAGGCCCTAGGATACCTTGATCGCAAGAATATCCCGTAAATCTCCTATTTTCATCAACAAACACATTAAAAGATGCGAATATGAATTCCACCTTAGAGAACAACCTAACGTGTAAAAGCACTAATCAAGTTTAATTCCCTAGACGCATTAAGTTCTATGAAATCAGGCCAATCAAAGCAATCGAATGTGTAAAAGCACTAATCCGATTTAACAAAGGTTATGACTCACATGTGACTACTAGGATGTATCACTACAAGCAATATTCACAATATGCTACTTGCAATCAGAAATTTATCACTTTTGCGTATAATAAACTGTAATCTAGCAATATAGATGAAAACAAACTCAATCGATTCTATACTCGAGCAAACAAGCATTCAAATCATATAACAATATTAACGATAAATCATAAACGATAAAGCATGGAGACAAAACTAATTTATTGAACACAACCCCATGTTTGGAAATCCAACTTATTCCTTAACCAAAAGAAAACTAGGTAAACATAATGGAGTTCATCACAAGAATGAAGAGAAAACCTATCATGTTGTAAACCCTAGAATAAAAGTAGAAAAATGAGATCCCTGCCGAGAAGGGTTTTCTTTTTATACCCTCCAAACTAAGTTCTCCAAATCCCGGTCGTATCACATCCCATATGCACCACTACTGTTCAGGCCTTACAAAGCTCATAAGTCCATTATCTTGTCAAGCTTGTCAGTCTTGTAGAACTGACAAGCAACTCCAGCCCACAACAGCACTGCAAAAGCTGGTTATTCCATTTACGCTGCTTCCCAGCACAGTCCTAGCATACACCTAAGTTATTCATTTTCATTGCCACCAGAACTACCTGAACAACCACCTTATATCGATCCACATCATCAACTTCATCCTAAATTCCATCTTCATGGTTCATTGACCATTACTGGCAACACCAGCAACAAACGACATTTCTTGCATTCATTGAAATCTCGAAATGTTCCTCTAGCATTCATCTATTCGAACACAATTCAATTAATTCATTCCTGCGATAGTACTTGTTCTTCTATGCTCAACTGCAATTCTCAATGGCAGAAACTACAACCTCATTCACCTTTATCTTTACCAATACATCACCACAGTTCCATTACATCTTGTTGTTCATCTGCACTACCATTACCCCAGTCCATCTACCTACAATTCAGCTCAACCACTTCCTGTAATTTCTTGCTAAATCTCAGCTCTGCAGTGCCTGTAACCATTCTCCTCACCATTCCCTGTCTCCAATTCCACCAGAATCAAGGCATCAACATTAGAACTAATTCCCAGTTCAGCCAATGTCACTGAGAGCTCCATTTCTGAACTGCTCAGCTACTGCAATCATCTGCTACACCAGCTTGCAACTCCATATTCCCATTTGAACAGCAACCAACAATCATCTCCAACTCAGCCTTCCTAGCACCAGCTCAACTCACCACCACTTTCATTCCCATATCAAAATCACTGGAACCCATTTGTTCTACATCTGCAGCTCAATTCCTCCATTATCATACAATTCTCAGCATCAGCACCAGTTAAACCCATTGTAAACACGCACCAAGCTGCAGCTGCAATCAGGCCATATCTTCTATGTTCTTGTTATTCTGAAATCTAAATCACCAACAGTGCCTTCTCTATTCAACAATTTGTAGCCTCCGATTGCAGACCACCACTCTTCTTAACTCTAACCCTGAACTTCTCTGAGTTCTGACCTAGTCGTAGCAGCAACCACCATCAATATCCATTCTCTATTTCTGAATCACACAAACCCATAATTGCAACCCATTTCTCAATCATCTCTCCTTTAACAACCATTCGGAAAAATCCACCGGATACAACAACAAATCCCTTTGTAATCTCGGTCTCAAGGCTGTTATAACATGAATTAGAACAAACCCATTCTTCAATTCGCTTTCAGCTGTCAAACCTCTATCAATCACAGCTGTAGATCCTCTTTTGTTCTTCTCGGATTTCTCAGTTAGAACCCAAAATTATCACATCTCGTCACTGCAATTTGAACTACAGCTCCTTGTTTCCATTGACCTCGAACCTGTTTAACACCTCTGGCAAACCCCTCTGAACCCATGGTCTAGCCGGCGAGAGTTTGTTGCAGCGGCAAAGAGCATAGTAACCAAGTCTACTATGACAAGAAAAGAGAATTAAACCCGTTCTCTCTGTTCAACCTAGCTTCTGGGTTAAAAGGATAATAAGTGATAAACGCACCCACTATCAAGATAAAGGCCACTAACAAATTATTAGGCATGTCAGTTCCAGGTAATTGACAGTATAGTTCTTCACATCCTCTTTGCGCAATCTCATCCGGTTCCAAATATGAGTTGCCTATGAATTGATCCTTTCTGTCCTTTTCGCTTCATATTAATGATTTCTTCTTCTTTTGCTCTAAATGACTCCAAAGTACTTAAACACTCAAAAGCAAACATAAGATACATAATTTACAAGAAACTCGCAAAGAAAGCATAAACAATAGATAAAAAACTAGGTGTTTTAGACACCTATCAGTAACCTCTGCATGTCTTGCCTTTTCGATTTTACTTACGTCTGTCACCATCTCATGCTTACCTCGTAACAATGTCACTGTTACGTGCTAATCAGGGGACTTAATGTTGATGGTGGTTTTTAGTTCAGGGCTAAATTTGTAAAAGTCTATCTACCTGACCCGGCATCAGATGTAGTAGACATTGATATGTCTATATTCCATAGGGAATTTGGAGATTATATTAAAATCTGATAAGTTTCTATGTCTCTCTTCATATTATATTGAAACTCAAGCTCCTAGATGACTTGTTCACTAGTATAGATCCTAATGAGTGTATAAGCTCCTAACTGCATTACTCACTAATGCCGGAGCCTGCCGAGTATTTTTCCTATGCTATGTTCCCTGGCTGAACCCTTAATATTGAAATGGCATGACAATTTGTGTTCACTCACAGCAGAGTAGCAAGAATTTCCAAGTATCAAGGTTAAGGTCCTTGCATAAAAGTATTCAATCGGAAAGCATACTGCTCTCTGGAAATAAACTTAAAGAACTTTGTGTCAATACATAGAATTCAATCAATTTTGTGATAATTCACAAGATTCAGATATTACCCTAACTAATTTGCAAAATTAGGGTTTTGCGCCCTGCGCAGTATATTAGACCTCGCCCGTCGAAATTAAGCCTAGGCGAACTAGGCAATTAATCCACCATGAATTAGTAGGTGAAAAATCCTACCCACAATCAGAAAACAAGGAATAAAAGGAGACGCGGAATAAGAGCAGCAAAAAAGGGAGGTGTGGCCATGCCATAGGCCAGTCGGCGCCACTTGCAAGTGGCCACACCCCATGCTGCTCGAACCGGCCCCTATTCCCTGTCGACCAATCAGGTGGACTTAAACCCGCCACACGCACATGAGTTACGGCTGGGCCCATACTTGTCGGCCCTATTTCCCATCGACCAATCGGTTCGATTTAAATCCACCACACGCACATCAGAAGTGTGGCCACGCCCACGTTTGGCCGACCCCTGTTTTTAATCGACCAATCAGGTCGCTCTAAACCTGCCACAGTATTAAAAAAGGCAAAGTTGCGCCAGATGGTCACACTGCCAAATTGGCTTTCCAAAGTCGCGTCAATACGATAATTGGCATGCCGAACATGCCAAACGTGTCATTCCGCTCTGGCATGCTAGTGAGATGCCGAACATGCCATGTCGCGCCAATACGCTAATTGGCATGCCAAACGTTCCACTTTGCCACAAAAGCATGCCGAGCGTGGCAAGGTACCATAAATAGCGCGCCAACGTGTTAACCCACTTCTTGTTCGTGGCCAAATGCCATAACATATTCCAATTAGGGTATTATAAACACGGCCCTGCCTTAGTAGCATTAGTTGAAACCCTAATTTCCAGTCGTGTCCCAATTACGCTACTTTGCCCCTACAACATGCTACGATCCATGTGGGACCCGCCAAACCCTAAAAACGGCGCCATTCTATAATCACCCGTGGCCATCCTAGCGCCTGTGGTTATTCCCATATTATGGCCTACCATAATTCCTTTAATGCGGCCATGGCACCGATTGAATTACGCGCCACCGTGCCATGGTGGTGCCACACGCTCTAATTAGGGTTTCGATATGCCAAACCCTAATTTAGCTAAATTTTCCACGCCAACTAAGTCAAGTAATTCTCATAAGGCCTTAAATTTGATATAGCAACATGGCCAATGTTTCCATAGCCATATTTGGGTCCAACACCAATATGCCAAAATAGTTGCCATGGCTACGCCAGGCGCCACTATGACACTGGCATGCCGCTATATGCCATTACACCATTGGCATGTGCCAATGACGCCGTTGTGCTACCATCAGGCGCCAACAGAATGTGGACATAATCAATGGCCACCCTTTCTCATGAGTTACGATATCAACCGTCCAAATTCGCCACAGAATTAACAGGCCTGTGGCAATTTTTGGGAAACCAACTAAGACAAGCCAAATAGCATCACGTGTTATTCTCTTGTGGCAAGTCTCTTGACTTTGACTTGCCACACATAGCAACCTGCTACATGTTTTCCATGAAAACACTCGAGACATCAAACATGTCACAAACTGGGGGATGTTCATCAAGGTATTGGTCTGGCAGTTTACAACGTGCGGAATGCAACACGCCCATTATAATAAAGTGTCGGAAAGCAGGGCAGCTAGTGGCGGCAAGAAGTAGTGGTTGTAAACTAACCAGTTTCCTCCATAGTGGGAACGTGGTTTCTGACAGTTACACATAACCCCACTTCTCCATCACTCAATCACTCCTACTTTCTACGAGATCAGGGTGCGTTCAATATGACTTGTATAAATAGGTTTTACATATTTTTCGACCAGACAATAAGTTTTGGTGAGAACAATAACACAATATCCAGAAAAATACCAAATAACTGATAGCTTTCATTCCAAAAGCCAGTTCCAAATTCTGATACAAGTCATAAAATAGCCACACCTTCAGAATTAACCATTCTGGTCTCAACACCTTCTTCGCTTCCCTCCCTAAGACCAACCCTTCTTCTTCACTTTGTGACCGAAGCAAGACTGGAACGACCATTTCTTAGTTTAGGCCAGGATTGTATAGATTGATGTCTCGAATCTAAAGTACTCCCGTGCAGGGCATTTGTTTTAGGTTTAGATTTTTTTCTCATACACACACCCAAATTTACCAAAACCAGCAGAAACAGTTTTTACCCACAAACACTCTTGATAAACCTCTTATTCAAAAACAAGAGGTTCATTCTAAGACTCTGGATAATGACTCTTGTTATAATTTCTTCTGATGAAGAAACCAAAAGTCCTTGATCGACTTTTACAGATCGTGATGACAAGACTTGTTTGATCACATCTAAAACAGATCATGATGATAGAAGTAGTTTGCTTAACTACATCAAGTCAGAAAAGAATGAAAAACCTACGTCTACAACTACTAATGATCAAACGAAATTTAGTTCAAAGGAAACTTTGAATCGGTTCCATGAAAAGGATCATAAGGAATATAACTTTCAGTCACTTGAAAAGAAACTTGTGCTTCTACAAAATACTCTTGTAAAAGTGTGAAAGAAGTATCTTGTCTTAAAAAACTGAAAGGTCATTCCTCGGTAGAAAGACAGAATATACCCCAAACCGATGAAATCATCTCAAAAGGTCACGAAAGAGTTTATAATCAGTTCTGGGAATAGGTTCCACCTCAATCATGTCGGAACAGTAATTATTTACATAAAGTTAGTTTATCTACTGAACATTTCCAAAAGAAAGGAAAGAAGATAATTTTTGCTAAGAGAAACAATCAGAAACATATTCAGAAAAATCCTTTAATTATTTATGATGATCAAACTGATGTAAATTATAAGGAAATCCTTAAAATGAGAAGATCATATGAAAATCTCATTAACATAATTAAAAGAGATTTGTCAATCTCTAAAGATTTTCATATCATTCCATTTTCTCCGCATGATCAAACTTGCATCACAAGGAAAGATCAAATTTCTGAGCGAAATGACTTTGGGAGAAATCTCCAAAGAGAAACATGAACGATGGTTCTGATACTCGTTATAAGCATGACAAGGCTTACTCCGGTACAACTAGTTATATCGAGTTTGTGCACCCTCATCCAGATTTGTGCTCATAATTTTCAGGATGAGGAAACGCATAAAATGAGAGCACATGTATTGTGTTTTTATCAGAAAAATTTATGACAAAATCGGAAACTGCGAATCCATATTGTCTAAAAAAAATGGGTTCATGTTAACACCGATCTTCGATAATTTGGGTTTTAATTAAAAATTTTGAATTTTAATGTTACCCTACAATATTTCGAAAAGTATCTTATGGAAATAAAATATATACTATGTATATTTTATAGGAAGCTTTGGTATTTTCGGCCCGAAGGTTATTTTCTTCAAGAAAATTCCCTCTTGTTTGTATTAAGAAACCCTGATCAATTTTTATTTAAATCTGTGAGCATGCCTCTAATAACTCGCAGTATTACAAAGGCTGATAAGGAAGAAGATCTTAAAGTTGAGAATTATCTGGGAATTAACACAAGAAGGAAGAAGAAGATCATATCAAAAATCATGTCTGATTTCGAATCTGATAGTTCTACTGGATCCCAAGATGAGTCATATCTTCTGGCTTTCAACTTTCAAGATCCGAAAGAAACCAGGTGGATACCTACTAACAGTATGGTGAGCTTTATCAATGGTTTTGAAGAACTAAGAACCAATCACATAACAATGGTTCGAATCAAGATTGGCTAAAAGATAGAATTGAATAGACAAAAGCTGATCTTGCAAACATGAAGGAACAAGTTGAAAAACTTGAAAAAGAATAAGTGGTTGCTGACAAGTCTGTCGAGACGTGCTTCAAGATTCTGAACACTGAAGAAACCTCAGTGAACAATCAAAGCACCACAAGGATTAAGTCGCATACTTAAATACTTGATCCAGGGATAGACATCAATTTGTTGATTTATTTCGATATTTTGTATAAGGTCTATTTTGAATAAAACTATCTATTATGAATGAATAAAATTTTATTTTATATTCTTTGTTTCATTATTTGATAGTTTCTGATTGCATAGCCCGCTTTGAATGATTATATTTTATGCCATTTGCTTTCGGTTATGAGATGTTTGGTTTCAGTTTTTATTAATCTAAATATTCGATCTCATATTGTGTAGCCCTTATGATTTATGTGGCTTTTTGATTTAACGGGATTAAATTCTATCCCTTGTTGGTAGGCTTTATCAAAGGATCATAAGGTGTTCCGATTGAAAAGTCACAGTATGTTGATAATCAATTTATGTTTACATAAGTTGTGTTTAACATAACATATGAGTTTCGGGTTTAAACTTTTGCTATTGGAACGCATTACTTAAAACCGATTTAACCTTTCTCTTGTAAAGGTTTCTTTTGTTGTTGTTCTTTTGTTCTTGCGAAAGGATGACAAAAAACTGGGGGAAAGTTCTTATTTGAACTTGCGCTTAAACGATATATATTTCTGGGGAGAAGTGGTTGTGGAATTTGAGGTTACGATTTCATTGTTAGTTAATCGTTTTTCCAGTTTAATAAAAGCTTGAGTTTATTGCATATATATTGCATTTGCCTAACAAAATTTCTGTACAATTGATATGTTCCATTATGTTGTATGAATTGATTATTGTGATTCAATTGTTTTCGGTGTCAATTTATTAATTTATGATTTGGTGTGTTTTTTATTGTTTGGTATCAAGTGTTTTTGCTTAACGAAATTCGGTGGAATTAGGGTGCTTACATTGGTTATATTTATTTCAATTGCTTCTGGTTAAGAAAAACTATAGCAAGTCAATTTGTTTAGTTTGTTTATATTGTTTGTGGCTTAACAAAATTACGGGGTCACTTGTTTAATTCATTTGATTCCGTATAAGAGAAACTAAGTTAATTCTGATCTTAGTTAGACTTATCAAATGGATGATTCAGTTATTCAAGTCTAATCGAATTCCTTGACAAGAAAAACTAGTTAACCAACCTAGTGTTTGTCTTGTCTAAAGGGAAAGGTCTAAGTTATTTTATGGAATACTTATAGCATGATAAGAGTAATAGAGTTAATTCTGATCTTTATTTGTGTCTTATTGAAATAAGATATTATACTGTTTGTGGGTGAAAACTGTTTCTGCTGATTTTGGTAATTTTGGGTGTGTGGATGAGAAACGAGTCTAAACCCTAAACAATACACTATACGGGAGTACTTTTGATTCGAGAGATAAATCTGTACAATCCTGGCCTAAACCAAGAAATGGCCGTTCCAGGCTTGCTTCGGTCACAAAGTGAAGGAGAAGGGTTGGTCTTAGGGAGGGAAGCGAAGAGAGTGTTGAGACCAGAATGGTTAATTCTGAAGATGTGGCTTGTTTTATGACTTGTATCATAAAGTGGAACTGGATTGTAGAATGAAAAGCTATCAGTTCTTGGTGATTTATGGATACTATTTTTGCCGACCAAAACTTGTTGTTTGGTGGAAATAGATGAAACATATTTATCCAAGTCGTAATAAAACGTACCCTGGTCTCATAGGAAGTGGAAACAATTGAGTGGTGGAAGAGTAACGTGTAACTTTAGGAATTATGCTTCTAAAATGAAGGAGGTGGATCCGTTTACACCATTACTTCTTGCTATTACTAACCGCCCCGCTTTATGACACTTTCTTGTACCAGGCGTATTGCACGCCGCACGCTGTAAACCGCCAGACCAATACCCTGATGAGCATCCCCCAGTTTGTGACATGTTTGATGTCTCGTGTGTTTTCGTGGAAAACATGTAGCATTTTGCTACATGTGGCAAGTTAAAATCAAGAGGCTTGCCGCAGGAAAATAGCATCTGATGCTATTAGGCTTGTCTTGGATGGTCGCCTAAAACTTGACACAAGTCTGTTAGTTCGGTGGCGAACTTCGATGGCTGAGATCGCATCTCATAAGGAAGGGTAGCCGTTGATTATGGCTACCTTGTGTTGGCGCCTGATAATGGCGCAGTGGCATTTTGGTGTATGCCAGTGGCATTGTAGCATGGCTCGTGCATGCCAGTGGCACGGTGGTGCAAGTGGCGCCTGGCGTAACCATGGACACTAGATTTAGGCGGTTGGTCGCCTAAAACTTGCCACAAGCCTGTCAGCTCGGTGGCGGACTTGGATGGCTGAGATTGCATCTCATGAGGAAGGGTAGCCGTCGATTATGGCTACCTTCTGCTGGCGCCTGATAATGGTACAGTGGCGCCTTTAGCGCACTCCAGTGGCATTGCGGCATGGGTGGCATAGTTCGTGCATACCAGTGGCGTGGTGGAGTGGCTGGCATAGTTTGTGCATGCCAGCTGCACGATGGTGTAAGTGGGGCCTGGCGTAGCCATGACCACTGAAATTTTGGCACGTTAGTGTTAGACTCAAACGTGGTGTGGCAACATCAGTTTTAATGGCCACATTGATCCCCATGTTTTGTGGAACATTGTTTGGATCGGTTGGCGTGGCAACTTTGCCTAAATTAGGGTTTGGCATGTCGAAACCCTAATTTTGCAAATTAGTCAGGTTCATGAGTTTTTTGTGAGTTATCACAAAATTAATTAGATTTTGTGTGCTGTCACAAAATTCCTTATTTACAGAGTGCAGCGTGCTTTCTGTCTGAGCGTTTTGTGCAATGGCCTTAACTTTGGTACTTGGAAATCCGTGCTACTCTGCTGCGAGTAAACACAAATCCGTCATGCCATACTGATATTAAGGGTTCTGCCGGGGAACATAGCACAGGAAAAGTACTCAATGAATCTTATATTAATAAGTAATATAGGCAGGGCGCCGAAATTTACAGAACATCTGGGATAGTTGCTACATGCGCCAGTCTGGATAAATTTCATGTAAGTATATTGAACGGCTCAATAAATATGCCGGTGGAGATATTGAACACTCATCACTTTACATGGCTCCGTTTCTTTGCAGAGCGACGACACATTAAATGTGAGGTTTTACAATTTTAACCCTGAACTAAAAACCACCATCAACATGTGCATACACAATCGGTTTGACAAAAGAATTAAGTTATCTTAGTCGGTTTGTCGGACTAAAGGGAAAATTGCTTCCGGCAATTGTTTCCTTAATAACATACTAAAGCTAGATTACTTTTGTAGTTTCGGTTTTAGTATTGGTTATCTAAAATGGTATGTGAAACCTTTGTGATTAACTCTTATAGGTTGTTCAAGTCTTATGGATTTGTAAGATCCTTTCGGTTTGTCCTTTTGCTTTCTCGTACCTTTGTCATTTTGTGACAAAAAGGGGGAGAAATATATGGAGTAAACAAGTGATTTTTTATTTTTAGGAAAGGATTTATGTGCTTAAACGTTATATCTAATGAAAGAGTAAAGCATAGACTAAGAGGGAGAAATATATCATCATGTTTTGTAGCATTTCATACTACAAAAGGGTAACAAAGATGTTTGGATTGAATATTTACTTAGCTTTCCTTTGGGGGAGTAAAAACTTTTGTTATTCAAATGTCAACAACGACATTTATTTTTATTATATGCAGTTTATTGTGCTGTTGAAACTTGGAATCAAGCGTATGAAGAATGAGTTATTTGGTAATTCGTTTATCTCCATATGTATTAGAGTTTTCTCACTAAAATTGACAAATGGGAGATTGTTAGAGCATTGCTCGGTTGAACCCACCAAGCGTTGGTATGTCAAGTTTGGTTGTCATATTTTAATATGAAAACTCATTTAGAGTCGCTTAATTAAACGTACTAGAGTCAGCTTTGTTTAGATTAAACTAGAAAGTCTAGGAATGTTGAGACTTGCAAGTATTACTATGAAGACCTGAAGATCGTGAAGACGTATCCACTACAATGAACACATCATCCTTCCACTTGAGGTTAGTAATACTGACTTGATCTTGTTTCCATTCCTAACATATCTTTCAAGTCGGATTATATTGAAAACATAACATGCGAAGATGTATATATAATACTCTAGTAGAAGGATGATGTCGTTGTTGTACTTGAAGTGCTATTTAGATTTATGCACAGGTATTCGGAGTAATACTTGTATGTCTCAACATTCCTAGACTTTCTAGTCTAACCTAAATGAAGTTGGCTCTAGTATTTAATCAAGCGACTCTAGATGAGTTTTTATATTAAAATATGACAACCAAACTTGACATACCAACGATTGGTAGGTTCAACCGAGCTATGCTCTAACACGATCACAAGCTACCTATGGGAAGCAAGGTGTAACCGGTCACAAACTAGTGTGGGAAGCATGGTATAACGGATAACAACTTACATTGTGAGTCATGGTAGAAATGATCTCAAGGAGAAAAACCGAGTTTCCAATATTCACATATCTCCTTATGTTTTGTGTGAAGTTTGGAATTATGGTTTGCTGAGAAACTTTTAGATGTCTACATATTTGAACATGTTTTTAGTACCTAAAAATTACTTTTATGCAAAACAAATGCACCACTGTGGTTTCTTTTTATATTCGAAAATAAAAATCGAACAGGACAAGCCTAAATTACGATGGTAGCCGTTCCGTCCTGCTTCAGTCACGAGGAGAGGAAGATGGGTTGATCTTAGGGGAGTGAAGCAGAAAAGATTTTGAGAACATAGAAAAGGTATTAAATTGTGTGTGTTGGGTATTGAAAACTATGAAGAATAACAGAGAATCTTGTTCTGTTTTCTGGATAGGCTAAGTATATTTATAGTAGTTTTGAATACGCAATGCCAATCTCATAAGTTGTGGAGGTCGTGGGTTATGGAAAGATGGATATGATTGGATAGTGCGAGATAATTTAGAGAAGTTTTTGGAAATCCCCTTTATCGCCCACTATCTCTCCTATCTGCTGTAACCGTGCCACTACTCTAACTTTTCACATGGGGTGTTTCCTGCCGCATGTTGTTGTAGACCACCATACCAATATCTCATGAAGAATCCACGCATGTGACGTATGTTGATGTTTCTTAGGTATTTTGGATGAATCATATTGAAAAAGCGGGGGTCTAACAACACCACCCAATATTTCGCTTAGCAATCTGTATGGACTAACTCCAAAATACTTTGCTAGAGAATCAACTAGACAATCAGACTCAATCTAGATAAAAGTATCTCAAGGAGTTAATATCTCTCTCTTGATTTGATTTTTACTCAAGCTAAAAACAATAGCGAGTCTTTATCAAATACAAGGAATACTTGGACGGTACCAAAGACCAATGTCCAAGGATCAATCAATATCAATCAACAACCAAAGGTTGGATTTCCAATTGATGATCACGAACGCACAACCTGTATTATTTCAATTATATAAAATATAATGCGGAAAAGAAATAACACAGACACCAGAAATTTTGTTAACGAGGAAACCGCAAATGCAGAAAAACCCCGGGACCTAGTCCAGATTGAATACACACTGTATTAAGCCGCTACAGACACTAGCCTACTGCAAACTAACTTCGACTGGACTATAGTTGAACCCCAATCAGTCTCCCACCGATCAAGGTACAGTTGTACTCCTACGCCTCTGATCCCAGCAGGATACTGCGACTTGATTCCCTTAGCTGATCTCACCCACAACCAAGAGTTGCTGCAACCCAAAATCACAGACTTGATAATAAACAAATCTGTCTCACACAGAAAAGTCTATCAAAGGATAAATTGTCTCCCACAGATAAACCCTAGTTTTGTTCCGTTTTGATAAATCAAGGTGAACAGGAACCAATTGATAATCCGGTCTTATATTCCCGAAGAACACCTAGATTAATCAATCACCTCTCTACAATCCTTCCTGACTACACAAGCGGATTGTCGAGGAATCACAAACAGTGAGACGAAGATGTTTGTGACTTCTTTATCTTGCCTATCGGAGAACTCTCACGATCTCAAGCCAAATAAATATTGTACTCGTACGATAGAAGATGCAAGATCAGATCACACAACTACGATAAAGTAGTATTGGTCTGGCTTCACAATCCCAATGAAGTCTTTAAGTCGTTAACCAGATTTTAGAGAAGAAAATCAAAGGTTAATGGAAATCGACTCTAGCTGACGCACTAGTATCACACAGACGTGTGGGGATTAGTTTTGCACAATGCTAAATGTCTCCTTTATATAGCTTTCAAATCAAGGTTTTTCCTTAGTTACAAAGCAATCCATATTCACCGTCAGATGAAAACCTGATTTAGATTCACGCTAATATTTCTCAACCGTTAGATCGAAAACATAGCTTGTCACACACATTTTGGTAAACGTTTACTGGGTTCGTGAAAACCATGCCCAAACGTGTACGTGTATGTTGGTTCAACATAGTAACCCAAAAGGTCAACCATATGAGCATTTCATATTAACCTTGTTCTTCTTCACCATAACTAGTTCAATTGACTCAAATGAACTAGTTAAAGAGTTGTTCAATTGCTATGAGATCTTATGTAACTACACAAGACACAATTGAAACAAAGATGATTCGATTCGATTGAATCGGCTCATGAACTTTATAGCCACGGTTTGCATAAAGCATTCCTTAGTAATTTAAGTTTCATGTTCAGAGCACATCTTTAGATCATAACCTCTTAAGTTCACAAACAAGTTCGCGGACTTAAGTTAATCGGTTGAGTTTTCCAAACTCAGCAGAAATTCTCGGAAAGAGAACTTCCGCCAGTTCGCGGACTTAGCACACAAACGAGTTTTGGAAAATCCAGCAGAAATTCTCGGTCGAGAACTTCCGTCAGTTCGCGGACTGAGTCTGCGGACTGGGTTCGCGGACTTGGCAAGCCAATTCCACAATCCTCCCGATTTCTCTTGATCAACAAAGTTCGAAAACTTCGGTTCAAGGAATACATGGTTATGTAATCTAAACTCTAATTTCAATCATTGAGACATTCTCAGAGGACGCTATGTAGCCGTTATTCACAGACCGATTCACGTCAGAGCAATTCTCAAAGTGATTGAAACTTTTCATGACTTTCGTCACTAGGTGAAGATAAACTTGATCAAAGCGAAACGCTTTACCAACACATGATTTCAAGATATAGATAGGCGAGATATACTCGGCTCGAAATATCAAATGTGTATGATCTAGTCTATATAGCATACAACTTTTGTCTCATAAGAAGTAGGAGATAGAAGAGATAGACTTTTGAGTGATAGATAAGTTCAAGTCTCCACATACCTTTTTGTTGATGAAGTTCCACGGTTCCTTGTATAGATCTTCGTTGTATGATGAATCGCCATGAAGTCGTTGAGCTCAACTACACTTTTCTATCCTAGTCCGAGACTTAGCTATATAGGCTAGAAATCAAGACTTATAGTTTTTATCACTAACATTGACAAACATGCTTGAGATACCAATGCATGCGAGGTTGACCGAGCTATGCTCTAACAATCTCCCCCTTTGTCAATTTTAGTGACAAAACTATTAATACATATGGAATATAAAAAAGATAAATTTTAGTGGATCCTATTCCATAGTCTAATCTTCAACGTTTCTTGAAATCTTCGTCCTTCCAAGTACTCCAATGATCCCAAAGGTTGTAAGTTTAGTACCATCGTTGTTGAAGATCTGTATCTATAACAATGAGAGAAATCGAGATTCTCGATCATTATTATACAGTGTCACAATACTATTATGTAACATCAAAGTCCAATTGTATCACGACTTTAACAATAATACTATGGTGATATGTATCACTCCCCCTTAGTCAATACTCCATCTCAATGATGGAAACCACTCCCCCTTACACAATGATCCGAAAACCATATGTATTTGTAGTGTGAACTACAATATTTCTCCCCCTTTTTGTCAATAAAATTGGCAAAGGTACAAGAATGGGATCATAATGAAATTTCCACAAGAGACATTTCATGACCAAAAGAAAAATACATACCAACTTAATTTAGATGCAATCTAACAGCCGAAGCTAATTAAGATACAAGATAACCCCTATAAAATTCCACAGCCGCACTCCCCGCAAGATATTACCATTAAGCACAAGTTCAAAAGAACTCTCCCCCATTTGATGTCATTCCCGAGAGAACAACAAGAGCGACCTTAATTTCGAAAGAAAAGAAGGACTTTTTATTGGACACCAAAAACCATGAGAATGATTTTCTATATCCAAAACTCAACCAAATTAACCACAGGTAAACCCATGATTAATTCAATTGGAATACGCGACTAAATCAAACCACGAAAGTGATCAATTTAATTGAAAGTGCTCAACATAAGTAAACTCACGGAGATACGACTAAGTCAATCACACGGAGATGACTAACTTAACCGTTCAAATACTCAACATAAGGAAAACCTTACGGAATATACGACTACATTAACCAATAGAACATGATAGTGTAGCCTTTCATATACTCAACACAAGAACTTGCGGAATATATGAAAATCAACTAGATTAATTACAAGAGAACCTATAATTAATCTAATTGGAATACAAATAACCAAACTAATCAGCGAAGTAATCAATTTAATTATTATGGGCTCAACATAAAAGAACTTATGGAACCCCGACTAAGTTCATCATAGAATATGACAACCTTAACCGTACATGTACTCAACATAAGAAAGAAAACTTATGGAGTACTAACTAAATAACCAAACTAGTTGATTAATTTAGTTCCTAATGCTCGGCATATAACATCTCATGGAACAACCAACAAAGCCAAGGTAAATCGACTTAGTTGTAAGGTGCTCAACATAAGACACACAATGGAGACTTCACGGTAAAACATAATAAAATGGATCAATGAAGAACAATACCGTGGATAACATACAAGGATCTATTATATTTTCCATCATAACGACATAATAGACTTTATCCTTGTCGAACAAAAGATTTTATCCTATTTTCCATCAAATACATGACTGCATAGGCATAAGTTTTGTATATGTCAAAAGTACATTCGTCCTTTCATCAATACGAATATCGATTCATGAACGACTTTACTTTTGACCGCAATATGGGACCTTCAAGTTCACGGACGCAAACAATACATATCCCATAAAAATATTGCAATATCACAAACCATTAAAATACTGCAATAAACATCATCCTCCAAATATTTTTAGAATTTAAAACTAATAAACCTAAAAAATAACATAAGAAGATGAAAACAAAAATAGCTATGTGTAGTCACAATCATCGCTATTCAAACCACTAGTTATTCTTCCAACTAATCCAAAAAGAAGACTTACTAGGCATCTAAAAAGACAAGATAGAGATAATCAGACTCCATTGATTCCATGACAATGAATAGGGATAAGGGCACAACAGGATCCTCACAAGACAAGGAGTCTTCCGGTTTGTGAACGACAGCCTTCCTTGCATTATCAGAGAGATGATTCTCTTTACGAAGATCATTGATTTGAGATTTTATGAGACCAAGGTCAGACACAACCTTTTCCAACTCAGATTTCACTTTATCAAGACCTTTTAGAGTATCAACAAGTTGTTGTTTTGCTTCCCCAAAGTACTTAAGAAAGTCATGAACAACTTCAGCAGAGATCATATCATCCTTCTCTACATCTTCATGAGAATAGGCAAAGAAGCATGAAGCATTGGGATGATCTTCATCTACAAGTGTTCTCTTCTTCTTGGAATCAACCTCAACACCTTTGTCAAGAAATCCTTTTGCAAAACCACCATAGCAAGAAGAGGAGGAAGACATTATTGAAAATCCAAAAACCATTAGGAGTACACGTACGTGACTTGCAACCCTAAGAAGTTGGATATATATTCTTTGGGGACAGAAATTTAGGGTTTCAAACAGAAACTATTGACTCGGGCCAGAACGGAATCCGTTCGAGTACAACAAGTACCCAAGAAATAAAGTCCTTCATCAAATTGAAAACGGGACCTAAAACACGTTTTAAAACAGTATGCAACAACTTATTTTGACTTAACCAATAGTTGATCTTAGCGGATCTGCCAACACAAGTTTAGCTATGAACGATAAGAAAATAGCTTAACTTAACAGATGCAAGCAACAAGTATACCTGTTTTTAACACAACTTACTCAACAGGATTTTATATGAGTAAGTTCTCGGACCTTGTGATTAATTAGCACAAGTACGAGCCCCAGGCTCATTACGAGGTTTATGTCTTTGGTTAAGTTTGTATTTCCTCTTAGTCTTAGAAAGGGATCCTGTTTGACATGAGAAATTATCATAAAATTTACTGTCATCAAAATAAGATACATAGTTAGAGTTCTTACCAGAAGTGTCTTGACATGAGGAAGAAGATAATTTGTTGACAAGCTCTTTGTATCTTACAATTATCTCTATAATATCCTTTCTTATCTTATCAATTCTCCTTTCTTCTGGAATGATTTTCTCAACAGGAACAATGTTGCATTTAGAGACAAGGCGTCGAACTTCCTTACGACGATGTTTATTAAGACGTCTATTCTGCCCTTGAACATTAGAGGAACACACTGTACTGACTTTCCTGGTAGCATACACATGATACGTAAGAAAACCAATTGGCTCAATCATATGGATGTCAGTCACACCTTTGAGAATCAAATATAGGGTGTGTTGAAGTTGAACTAAGGAGTCTTTATTCAACTTGGAGTTTCTCTTTTGTCTAACAGAGCACTTGGTCTCACAAACAAGACCTTTTGATCATAGGAATGATTAGAGAATGCAGTCTCAATATCATCGTCAGAAGAGTTGTCTCTTTTACAGAATGTCCCAAGTTCAAGATTGGAGGAACCATTAGGAACATCTGTTTTTACTTCTGAATGTAAAGTATCAGAAGTTCTTGGTACATTAGATTTCTTCGAACATCCTTGAATGGAGAGTTTATTCAAGCAGCGTTCAATATCCAAGGCATCCTTTTCGAGGCTGGTCTCAAGACTCAAGAATGAAGACTGATCTTCAGCGTTGCCATGGACTTTTCACTCTCTAGCAATACCAAGAAGAACATTGACATGGTGTTTCATCCTAACAGCTTGAATTCTAACAAGATTTAGAATCAATTTACTCTCTTCAGTTGTATCCCATTCATTAGAAGAGAAGATCTCTTTCGAAGGGTAATCATGAACACTCATACCATTGTTTGTCTGTCTCGTCGAATCACAAGGTTTCTCTATATTCGAGATTTAACTTTTCTCTTTTATAGATTTAGACGAGAGAGAATCTTTATTACTGGTGACGCGTTTATCAGAGATAATACTCTTGTCCATAGAGTCAGATCGCTACAAACACAGACTGATGAGGTCTTAGCGTGTTTGCCTGCTCTGATACCAATTGAAAAAGCGGGGGTCTAACAACACCACCCAATATTTCGCTTAGCAATCTGTATGGACTAACTCCGAAATACTTTGCTAGAGAATCAACTAGACAGTCAGACTCAATCTAGATAAAAGTATATCAAGGAGTTAATATCTCTCTCTTGATTTGATTTTTAGTCAAGCTAAAATCAATAGCGAGTCTTTATCAAATACAAGGAATAACTTGGACGGTACCAAAGACCAATGTCCAAGGATCAATCAATATTAATCAGCAACCAAAGATTGGATTTCCAATTGATGATCACGAACACACAACCTGTATTATTTCAATTATATAAAATATAATGCGGAAAAGAAATAACAGAGACACCAGAAATTTTGTTAACGAGGAAACCACAAATGCAGAAAAACCCAGGGACCTAGTCCATATTGAATACACACTGTATTAAGCCGCTACAGACACTAGCCTACCCCAAGCTAACTTCAGACTGGACTATAGTTGAACCCCAATAAGTCTCCCACTAATTCAAGGTACAGTTGTACTCCTACGCCTCTGATCCCAGCAGGATACTGCGCACTTGATTCCCTTAGCTGATCTCACCCACAACCAAGAGTTGCTGCAACCCAAAATCGCAGACTTGATAATAAACAAATCTGTCTCACACAAAAAAGTCTATAAAAGGATAAATTTGTCTCCCAAAGATAAACCCTAGGTTTTGTTCCGTCTTAAGATATGAAATCAAGGTGAACAGGAACCAATTGATAATCCGGTCTTATATTCCCGAAGAACACCCTAGATTAATCAATCACCTCTCTACAATCCTTCCTGACTACACAGGCGGTTTGTCGAGGAATCACAAACAGTGAGACGAGGATGTTTGTGACTTCTTTATCTTGCCTATCGTATAACTCTCACGATCTCAAGCCAATCAAAGATTGTACTCGTACAATAGAAGATGCAAGATCAGATTACACAACTACGATAAAGTAGTATCGGTCTGGCTTCACAATCCCAATGAATACTTTAAGTCGTTAACCTGATTTTAGAGAAGAAAATCAAAAGTTAATGGAGATCGACTCTAGCGGGCGCACTAGTAGCACACAGACGTGTGGGGATTAGTTTTGCACAATGCTAGATATCTCCTTTATATAGCCTTGAAATCAGGGTTTTGCCTTAGTAACAAAGCAATCCATATTCACCGTTAGATGAAAAATTGATTTAGATTCAAGCTAATATTTCTCAACCATTAGATCGAAAAACCTAGCTTGTCACACACATTTTGGTAAACGTTTACTGGGTTCGTGAAAACCATGCCCAAACGTGTACATGTATGTTGGTTCAACATAGTAACCCAAAAAAGGTCAACCATATGAGCATTTCATATTAACCTTGTTCTTCTCCACCATAACTAGTTCAATTGACTCAAATGAACTAGTTAAAGAGTTGTTCAATTGCTTTGAGATCTTATGTAACTACACAAGACACAATTGAAACAAAGATGATTCGATTCGATTGAATCGGCTCATGAACTTTATAGCCACGGTTTGCATAAAACATTCGTTAATAATTTAAGTTTCATGTTCAGAGCACATCTTTAGATCATAACCTCTTAAGTTCACAAACAAGTTCGCGGACTTAAGTTAATCGGTTGAGTTTTCCAAACTCAGCAGAAATTCTCGGAAAGAGAACTTCCGCCAGTTCGCGGACTGAGTTCACGGACTTAGCACACAAACGAGTTTTGGAAAATCCAGCAGATATTCTCGGTCGAGAACTTCCGTCAGTTCGCGGACTGAGTCTGCGCACTGGGTTCGCGGACTTGGCAAGACAATTCCACAATCCTCCCGAATACATGGTTATGTGATCTAAACTCTAATTTCAATATTTGAGGCATTCTCAGAGGATGTTATTAGCCGTTATTCACAGACCGATTCACGTCAGAGCAATTCTCAAAGTGATTGAAACTTTTCATGACTTTCGTCACTAGGTGAAGATAAACTTGATCAAATCGAAACGCTTTACCAACACATGATTTCGAGATATAGATAGGCGAGATATACTCGGATCGAAATATCAAATGTGTATGATCTAATTTATATAGCATACGACTTTTGGCTCATAAGAAGTAGGAGATAGAAGAGATAGACTTTTGAGTGATAGATAAGTTCAAGTCTACACATACCTTTTTGTTGATGAATTCCACGGTTCCTTTTATAGATCTTCGTCGCTGTATGATGAATCGCCATGAAGTCCTTGAGCTCAGCTACACTTTTTTATCCTAGTCCGAGACTTAGCTATGTAGGCTATAAATCAAGACTTATAGTTTTGATCACTAACATTGACAAACATGCTTGAGATAGCAACGCATGCGAGGTTGACCGAGCTATTCTCTAACCATATATCTCATCTTATTTAGGCTAAATCATAGTTGTTGATATGTCGTATGCCGTAAAGGCGTGTTAAAATAGAGTTGTTGTGATAACAACTTAGCCAAAGCCATCCGTGATATTAGGGCGTGCTTGTGCCATGTTGAGGCATACCAGGATAACTTGGCATGTTAGCAGTTAGTTAATGCGCTATAATTTAGCGTGGCATGCTAATGGCATAAAAATAGCATAACGCGCGTGTGTTTTATGCCACGGTCAAAATGGAGAGAAATATTCCAGGACATAATCTGATGCGAGATACTGGAGTGCTAAATTACCGCGTGGCCTTTGAATGACCTATTTTATAGCGATAAATTAGTAAGTGGCATAGTGGCCTAAAATGGCGCTGTCATGGCTCGCAGTAGCACTATGTTTGACCTAATGAGCTAAGATCCAAAAGATGACTCAAATAACTTTGGCCTCAGCGCCACAACTAGAATTGGATATAATTGAAGATATTTTCATGAGATGGCATGGCAGCTTAATGCCATATTAGGTTTTTGTAGTGTGGCTTTAAATGGCGTGCATGTTGGCGCCTGGCTCGGTAAGCTGTAGTCTTATAGCAGCTTGGCATATTTCCCATAGCCACGACCAATAAAAGGTAGATTTTTGGGCCATTGCATATGCATGAGTTAAATAAGTTAACCTAAAATCCAGGGGAGTTATAGTGGCTCACTTTCACTCGATGAGGTGTATGACATGTTGTGGCACAGGCTATGGCCTTGGACGGGACTGCCAAAGGCCAAAAATAGCGCGCAGACCATGCCATGTCCTTGGACACAGTTCCAAGAGCGAAAATAGCGCGCGGGGTTTTGCCATAGCCTTGGATATAACTGTCAATCCCAAGAATGGCGCGCGAGACCTTGCAATGGCATTGGCCATAACTTCGAAGGCCGTGAACCATACGCGGGATCATGTCGTGGCCTTGGCCATGGGCTACGATCGAGAATGGCGCGCGGGACCACACCATGGCCTTAGTCATATCTTCCAAGGCCGTGCATCATGCGCGGGATCATGTTGTGGCCTTCATCATGGGGAAAAGTCCGAGAATGGTGCATGGAGATTGTCGCGGCCTTGGCAATGGCTTCCAAGGCCGAGAATGATGTGCGAGACCACGTCATGGACTTGGCCAAAGCTGTAAAGGCCGGAAATAAAGAGCAACTTATGCTATAGCGCGTTAGTGGGTATACCACAAGCCATATTTTTCCAAATTGTGATTGACTATGCTATGGATTTGACCGACTGCTTTGAGATGATTCCAACTAGGACATTAATCCATTTTTGTATTAGCTGAAGTGTTATTATCTATAACAGTTGTATTCTTGGCTATGTCTAGCCAAAATGTTTTAGGGTATGCAGTATATGCTATAGGCTTGGTTGTGCTTAGCCAATGCGCCGCAATTATTAGGCCATCAATCATGATTTGATCATCATATGGCTACGATCTAGGGTTTGAGTCTATGAAAATATGCCAAACCTAGATTTGAAGTTTAATGCCCATTCTGGTACAAATATGAGTACGAAAGTGTCGCTATAGTATGTGACTACTAATTTTCCCATAATCTACGTAATGTATACAACTCAGAGAATCGGATACTAAGTAGTATTGATGCCTCTGTTGAAATGGTAATGCTAAGTAGTAAAAGATACTCAAGATCACAATAATAACAAAAAACACAAATATAATGTAAAAGCTACTAAGTTATCATGAGACATAAGAGATTACTTGGTTCGACTTTCGTCTACGTCCACGGGGTAATGAGTGATTATTTTGTATTAAAAGTTGTGGTGGTTACAAAGATCTTAAATGCTTCCCAAAGTAATAGAGAGAACTCAAGTTGAAGTGAATACTTAAGTTCTAAACATTAAAGAGGTATAAGCTTAAGACTAGATCTTCTCTCCTAGATATTGAATGCCTTTAGTTTGTTGGTGAAGCTTGGTATTTATAGCCCCTCCAGGTATATATTTGCTGTCTTTGGATCCATCATTCGCTGATATACCTTCTGTACAAATGGTACCTTCGTTCACCGCGTGCTTTCTCCAGTCCGATTCAGCCACCTCAGCTGACCCACGTTCCTTCGGGAACTTCCCAGCCTTAGTACATATTGTACCTTCATTCACCGCTATCCTTTGCTATTCATGTTATGCCACATCATCTCTATCAACGTGCTTTGGTTATACGTGTAGATAAGAGATTTGTGCATTTAATGTTGATTAGATATGTCATCTACCTCTGTCTGTTTGTGAGCTGCTTCTCTCTAGACTAGGCTTTACTTTTTCCATATTGACCGTCGAGGTATCCTTTCTTGGAACAAGATAAAGTAGATCTGTGAAGGTATCCTCTGCTACTCAGGTTTCTTTGTACAACGAGAACTACACAGTTATCGTGTGTGCGACCACTGAAACCGCGACACGTGCTCCGCCGAATATTGGTATTCATAGTTTGCCCCTTTTCTTTCATATTCTACCGTTTAGTAGGGTTGGAAGAAAAAACTCCCATAACTCCGCCATTTTTGCACGTACCGGTTGGGTGGTCCCACATGTCTCTTCACGCAATAACTTCTCTTTGAATTTCGGGACATCCAAATTTTTGGATTCTCCAGCCGCCTATAAGAAGAGAACAAAAAGAAGGAATTTTCATTAACTCCTTTCTTTCTCCCCGAACTGTTGCTCTCCATCCCTTTATCAGAGACTTTCTTCTGCTTTTACTGTTGATCTTCCATCGATTCTCCAAAGCTCAGGTCCCTCACACTCGATCATCATATTCAAGTAAGTGACCGTTTATTTCATTAATTTTTATTGTTGCTTTCCGCATTTTCCATGTTTCCTGTTTTGGTTGTTGATGGTGCCCCTTTCTCTGCATGTATCGATTCTCTCTTCTTTATGTTTCTTTATGTTATTTGAAAGCATGAGCTACTCTCTATTTCATGATTTCACCATGTATATGTCATGATCCTTTTTCCTGCAAATTTTCCCATGGTGGTGAATAATCCTTCATTTCGTTCTAAGATTGGATTAAACTGTTTCCTTTAGTTGGTTTAACTAAACCAATGCCCAAAGTACGCTTGCTTTTTCCCCAAATATGTTTTTGTGTCGACTGCAATTTTATGCCTGCCATTGTTGAAGTAATGTTCTTCCTGTTGGTGCTAGAAATTATGAGACTTCCGAAGAAGCCTGCGCGTAAAGATCTGAGGCCTAGGTCGTCAACTGAGCCTCCTCCGCGGGTGGATCATCCTGATGCTACGCCTTCTTCGCCTCCTGTGGAAACTGAGGTACCTGCTGATACTGAGATGGTTGTGGTCCCTGAGACTTCTGCGGACCCTGAGGCTGAAGAGGTTGTTGTTGAGGATCTTCCTCCTCCTCCGCCTCATTATGAGCTTGAAAGGCTGCAACTGCGTGACAAAGATAGCTATGCTCATTTGTCTTTGGCTGAGATCGCCAAGTCCTTTCGCCTTCATAAGTTTGATATCTCCTTTGTCGATGGCCCTGATTTTCTCACCGAATATATGATTCGAAGCTTTCCATATGATGAGAACAACCTCTTGATCAGTGTTGGTCAGTTGGCCGCGGGTATTCTCAAGCCTTTGTTTAGTAGAAAGGATCCCTTCTACTATGATTTTTTGTCTACCAGGGATAACCCGGTTAACAAGACTCAGGTTCGAGGAGTCATGCAATATACTGGCAATTTCTGGCGTTCCCTTCGTGAGTGTTGGTACCGTAGGAAGGGAAAGACTACTATGAAGTCTTATGACCCTTTTGCTGCCGGAAGGTCTAAGAAAGAGGATTACACCCCTGCCAACTTCAATGCCACATACACTGATGCTATTCAGAAAAGTAATCCCCTTCCTTGGGGTGTTGGCCCCCGTCGTATTCATGTTACTGCTAAGCAGATTAGAGAGGGTAACATCCTTCGTCTGTTGGAGGAGATTGATAAGACTGGTTTGACTGTCATCCCTTATTCTTCTAAGATCCCTTTGCCGAAGCCTGACCGTATTCGTCTTGATCATGATGATCACTGAGGTCGTACTCCTCTTCGTGTGGTGGGTCCCTGGCCTTCGGTTTTACTACCACAGATCCCAACGTCCCTCGTACAGCTCTTTCCTTGCCCGAAAAGTATGATGGATATCAGCCTTGGGTTTTCAACCCTGCTGCTTCTCATGAGGTAACCTTCGTTTTCTCAGAGGTTTTTCATTTTATTCTTTGTTTCGTAGCTTTTGCTTGATATTCAGATGGCTTTTTTGCAGTCTGCCCCTGCTTCTGCTGGAACTGCCCCTGGTTCTGCTGTTATGACTGCTCCGATCTCTGTTGGAAACTCCGAGCTACCAGGACTAGTAAGAGAAAGACTTCGTATGAGGCAGCTACACCAACACCTGCAGAGGTAAGGATTATAGCTATGCCTTTATGTTTGTAGGTTTTCTGGTATTTTGCCCATAATCCTTGGCTTGCGCATGTGTTCTTCTACAGTCTTCCAAGAGAAAGGGCAAGTTGAAAGTTGTGATCGATCTTGAGGAATCCGATGAAGATCCTAAGGTTCCTGCGAAGGAGCAGGTTGACGAAGATATGGAGAACATTGAGGATACTGGTCTTAGCCCTCATATGGATGATATTGAGGAAGATTTTTCCTAGAATAGCCCCAGTCCTATCCGTGCTGGCTCTGTGGAGGGTGAAAACCTTCCAGTTGGTGGTGATGCTTCATTGGTGACCCGGTTAGTGTTCAAGTTCTGACTTCTACTTTTCTACCAAAGGTGCCTTCGTTTTCTGCCCCTGGTGATTTGCAACCTGTTGTCTCGGCTACTACTGGTGTTGTAGTGGTATCTTCCAAGAGTCTTCCATCCTATCCTGCTAGTTCCTTTCAATCGTGTGGTTTGTTTGCGAAGGGTGTCACTCCGGTGGTGAGGGTTAGTAGCTCAGACTCTTAGCCTAAGAAGAAGGTTGTGATTTTACTGGATAGCTTCTCCTTCAATGCTACGCCCACCTCATTAGGGAGCGTTCACTTTGTTTCTACTTCTCTTGTTAGCAAGGTTGTTGGGCCTCCTCCTTCATCAGCAGATTGGACCGTATTGGGCAATCTTCCTTCTGCTGGTGATATGGACTTAGGAGGTGCTCAAGATTTTTCTTCGGTTAGCAGCTCATCCACCATGTCGTCTCTTTGTCGTGGAAAGGGTTCAGTACTCGTGCCCCATGCTCGATCTCAAGCGATTGGTGGAGTTATTGCTGAGTCTGAGAAGGGTAAGTTGTCTGAGAGCTTGAGCCTTCGAAGTTCTGACGGTGCTATCCTTGAATCCATTCTTCGAGATTCAAAGGGTCCCTTTTCTGCTGAGGTTGATTGTCACCAACTGGCTGGTTCTTTGGAGGTAGCTTCGCAGTTAGATGTTTTGTCTTCTCAGTATCGTGTGGCTAAGGATCTATTCTTTGACCCGGACTGCCTTCGCTCTAGTCAGAGCTTTGGTGAAATCCGCAGGGGTAGCATCCAAGAGATGGAGGCCTTCATGGACACCTATGCTGATTTCCTTCCTCGTCTTTCGCTGTTCTCAGTAAGTGATTCTTACTTTACTGTTTCATGCTTTGCTTTGAACCTTCGTCTGTTCTTATGCTCCGTTGTTTGCAGCTTTGCAAACAAATCGATGTTGGTTGTACCTTGTTCAAGTTCTACAGGGCTAAGTGTACTCACTTGAGTGCTCTGTTGGAGCATGCTCGTCAGGAATCTGCCTTTTCTAGTGCGCAGAAACCTTCGTCCAATGGTACTGCTTCTGCTGCTAAAGTATCTTCGTTGGAGGATGATCTGAAAAAGACTCAGAGATCCTTGGAGGCTTGTTTGTTGGCTCTTGAGAGAGCTGACAATGCTGCTATAGTTGCTGAGGATGGGCGCAAAACTGCTGATTCTGCTCTGGCTGTCGAGTCCTCCAAAGCCATAGGTCTGTTTCTTCTTCTTCTTAGCTTTGTCTTTATTTTTGTTTGGTGGTATAGTGCTGAGACAACCTACGTCTTCCAGCTGGTAGCTCTAGTGAGATTAGAAATCTCCGGGAACATGTAGCCACGTTGACCTCCGATGTTTGGTATTATCATAAGAAGTCTGACAGGTTGATGAACGTGACTGTTCATAATGAGGCCCAAATTTCCCTTGAATCTGCTAATAACGCAGATCTTGTGAAGCAGATGGCTTTGCTCCGTAAAGAATGTGATGAATCTCTTAAGTGGAAAGAGGGTCTCATTTTAAAGCAAAAGGATGATATTGCCTTAGTCGAGAAACGCCTCATAGCCCAAGAAATTATACGTAAGAAGTATCATGCAGATTTTGAAGATGCATATGCTTCCTTGGCTAAGGTTACTGCAGAGCGTAATGTTTTGTCTTATGAGGTTTGTTCTTTTAAGAACAAACTTATTGAGGCTGGTTTCGTGTCTTCTTCCATGTCCCATGCATCTTTGGTTAAGAGATTGGAAGAGTTAGAGAGTGTGTACCAGGTTTTATCCTCTGAGAATGCTTCTCTCCAGATTGATGTTGAGGATCTTCGGACTGAGCGAGACACCCTTGTGGAGGACCTCGATATTGTTGAGGTGGACCTTATCGAATACCAGCATAGTTTAGAAGAATCCATTAGCCATGCCAGAGGTATCTTAGGGTTTCTTCATTCGCAGTAGCCTTTGTATTCATTATTTCCTTCGCTTTTACTTATCCCTTCTATTTTTGCAGGTCTTCAGGAACAGCTTGTTGGTGCGAATGCTAAGATTAACCGTCTTGAGGGACAAATATTTTCATATTGCCCGTCAAGTTGATACTGCTGCAAAGTTCAAGGCTGAGGCGCTCCAGCAAGCTAATGATCAACTTAGTGCTCAGGTGATAGAGCTTAATCAGAAATTAGCCTCGGATCTGGCAGCTCAGGCCTCCCAGATGAATGCGCAGTTCGAGAAGTCGGACATTGATTACATCAATGGCTCCTTTGCGGAAGGGAACGCCAGGCTGAAGGAGTAGTCTTTCCTCGTCTTCCTTATCCTTGATTCTTGTTGTTTCCTGCTTTGTTTAAGTAAACTCCTTGTTGTTTTATGTCCTCAGCTGAGGCGTCTTTTCTAGCTTTGGTGTCTCTCTTCTTCGAAACAATGCTTTGTGAGGTTTTGAACCTTTGTTATCTGCAACTTTTTAAGACATGTTAGACATATTTTGGTAAAATTATTATTTCACTTATGTTGTTGCATGAATATTTTGTTTTTATACATATTTTGTCCTTTTATATCGCACAATCAAGTTACCACAACGTGCTAAGGTATGTTTAACCTTTGGTGGAACATTCATCATCCTACCTAAGTATCCTTTGTGGCGAGGGTTCCTGCGTGGGCAATATTTTTCCTGTAACCCTACGCGTCAGCGCGAAGACTGCTTTACTTCGACAAGGTATCTCTATAGGGGATATCTTACTTTTTCTTATTGCCTCATGAAGGGAGATATTGCCCCGAGGATCCGAGTATTGATATATGCGCAGTTATGTCTTGCCTTGTCTCATTGTCAATCCTGACGGAGGGTGTCTATTCTAACCCAATTGTGTTTAATCAAAACTAACTTTCCTTTAGCAAAAAGTTTCATCCATTGATTAGTAAGGTTTATAATACCTTTTATCAGGGATAAAACATGGTAGGCTAATGCCCATTCCTTTCTTCTCCCGAGTGATCACCATTCTCTTACAGGTAGTACTTTTTTTAGATACATTGCATTCCAGGGATGTTGTAATACTTCACCTTTTGGGGTCCTTAGGTAATAAGACCCTTTTCCGGCAATGTCGTGTATGATGTAAGGCCCGTCCCATGTTGGATCCAACTTGCCCCACTCCTTCTTTCTTTGATATGGTGGTATTTGACGTAGTACGTATTCTTCGACCACAAAGTTTCTAGGGATGACCCGCTTGTTGTATTCCCGAGCTAGCCTTCGTTGGTAATTTACCATCTTTTTAAAAGCCACTTCCCGTCTTTCTTCAAGGTCATCCATCTTTTCCAACATCAAGTCTGTTGTTAGATTCCTCTCTCATGCCTCCGTTTTTGTTGTTGGAAGTATCATCTCCATCGGGATGACTGCTTCGGCCCCGTAGGTTAGTAAGAATGGTGTTTCTCCCGTATATGACATTCTTGTAGTTCGATAGGCCCATAGGACGTTGTGCAATTTTTCTCACCACCTTTTCTTGTATGCTCCTAGCTTCTTCTTTAAGTTCATCGCTATGGTCTTTTTGGTAGCCTCCGCTTGTCCATTGCTCTTAGGGTATATAGGAGTGGACTTGTTATTCTGAATGTTGAAATATCAAACAACATGTCGATTTTTTTTCCTTACAATTGCTAGCTATTGTCTGAAACTATGGCGGATGGTATTCCGAACCTGCATATGATTTGCTTAAACAAGAATTTAAAGACGTCTGTGTCCATAATTCTTGCTAAAGGCTTTGCTTCCACCCACTTGGTGAGATAATCTGTAGCCATGATGAGGTATTTTCTTTTCGAGGTTCCCTCTGTCAAGGGTCCGACAATATCAACCCCCCATTTGACAAATGGCCAAGGGCTGATAACTGAGTTTAGATCAGTTGCTGGTGCTCTGATCTTCCTGGAAAAGCGTTGACATATTTCGCATCGCTTAGCTACATTCTTTGAATCTTCTTCCATGTTTATCCAATAGTATCCTTACATTTTAGCTTTGATTGCCAAGGATTTCTTCCGCTATGGTTGTCTGCATGTCCGTTGTGTGTATCGTGGAGTATTTTCCTCCCTTCGGTTCGTGAGAGGCACCGCATTAGAGGTCCGAGAAATGACCTCCTATACAGTATTCCATCGCGAACGCTGTACATTGCTGCTTTTGACTCGAGCTTCCGAGCTTCCTTAACATCGGCTGGTAAGGTACCTTTGTCTAGATATTGGTGGGTTGGAATCCTCCAATCATCTTCTGTTTTGTCTCCATTGTCTTAATCTGACATGGATTGGTCCTTGTTAGATTCCTCAGCTTCGTTATCTGACTCTTTCATTTCTTCGTTCGCTTCTTTATCAGCTTCTCTCAGGGATCAAGTTTGGAAGGCCAAAGCCTCCTCAGCACCTGAGATAGGTTCTTCTATCGAAGGTTCATATATTCTTCCAATTTGTACGACGGTGGTGTTTCTATCCATTAGCATTGATGATATGAATGCTAAGGCATCTGCGTGCCTGTTATCTTTTCGGCAGACATGCCTGAATATTATGTTGATGATCTTAGACGCATGCTCCTGAGATAGCTTTAGGTACGAAGATAACACTGGATCCAAAGTTTGGTACTTGAGCTCGATTTTTCTAATGACCAACTGTGAGTCACTAGTCAAACAAAAATCTGATAAGCCTAGCTCCCGTGTCAAACGTAGACCATGTATGACCGCCTCGTACTCTGTGATGTTGTTGGTGTATTATTTGGATTCTAACCTGAATGCGTAGATGAGTCGATCTCCAGTAGGGGTTGTGATTGCAATCCCTATGCCTACACCTTCACCGTTTGAGGATCCATCTACAAATATCTCCCACCTTCGTGAATTCTGAGGTTCTAACAGGCCTTCGGGTTCTTGCTTGTCTTCTTCCATTCCTGGGATGTCGTCTATTTCTGCTTCGTCACTGAGAGGTAGATCTTCCAGGAAATCTGCCAAGATTTGTGATTTCTCATCCTTCCTTGTTTTGAAAATTATGTGGAACTATTTGATCATCGCATTCCATTTTTCCACCCTTCCAATTTTCTCCGTGTTGTCGAGGATTTGACCTATCTGAGCCTTCGTGAAAACTCGGATGCTATGTGCATCAAAATATATCCTTAGTTTTTATGTTGCCACTATTAAGGAATATATAAGTTGCTCCACCTTGGTGTAGTTACGCTCCGCTGAACTGAGTGTCTTACTGATGTAGTAGATGGGTTTTTCTCCTTGCCCTTGGTCTCGTACCAATACTGCGCTCACAACGTATCTTGTTGCTTCTAAGTATAAGGTGAGTATTTCACCTGGCTCCGGCTTCTGTAGGATGGGTACTGAAGCCAAGTATTCCTTGATCTTTTGGAAGGCTTTTTCGCACTCCATGGTCCACATGAATCTGCTTCCTTTCCTTAGTGTATCGAAAAATGCTTTTCATTTATCCGATGACCTTGCTATGAATCTTCCCGTGGAGGCTAAGATTCCATTTAACTTTTGTACTCCTTTTAGTGTTTGTGAAGATGGCATTTCCATTATTGCTCTAACACTTTCTGGGTCCACTTCTATTCCTCGCTTAGTCACCAAGTATCCTAGGAATTTTCCTGGGGTTACTCCGAATGTGCATTTCTCAGGGTTTACTTTCACGCGGAAGCTTTTCATGACTTCAAATATTTCCGTTAGGTCTGACAGGTGGTTTTTCGCCTCTTTGCTCTTGAAAAGCATATCATCCACATAGACTTATAACATCTTGCCTATCCATGGCTTAAAGATTTTGTCTACCAATCGCTGGTATGTTGCCCCCGTATTTTTTAGTCCAAAAGGCATCCTTGTATAGCAATACAAGCCTCGTGGGGTAAAGAACGCAATATGCTCCTGGTCTTCTTCTGCAAGGGAGATTTGGTTGTAGCCGGAGTATC
>NC_039367.1:134728736-134746685 GCF_003573695.1 Papaver somniferum | reverse complement strand
AAAAAAAAAAAAACAACACAACTACAAGAAAAAAAAAGATACATAGATAACCCAAGGAATGTGTTAGTGGCATGGACATCATGAGTACATGTTTCTGATTGTCCACCAAAATTCTTCAACGAGACAGCGCTCCTCATATGAGGAATAATTGCAACCTTGCTTGTTTCCCACAGTTGTGTCCCCCAAATTTCCGTCCAAGTTCTGGTGAGTGCATTGTAACGCAATAAACGCCCATTCTGCCACAATAGGAGGTCCTTGTTTTTTCCAAAAGCTATCGGATAATAGGCCGGCCACCCTTCATCCTCATCCTTTTCCAAGAAAATGCTTATCTTATGATTCCAATTCCATTCCCCGCCAGGTGCCCATGTATGAATATTTTTTTTGGAAATGGGTGCCCAGAAATCTATCCGGGGCTGATTAATCCCCTCATCACAGCAGGCCTCATGGATGTAGTAAAATAAAAGGCGAACTCCGAACATAACCATCCCAAATGATGGGAATTCACTCCTAGGAATATGATACGGGGGTCGCGAATGTTGATGAAATGTCTCAGTGTCCAAATTGAAAGAAACTATGCCACTATCCCACTGACAACAATCCTTCCAAAAAATACAACCATGTGCGTACACACCTGAACTCCGAAAAATATAAGGAATCTCCCATGCTATGTTCCTCCATCCTTTCTTGTCTCCTAGAGTGTGTATTTGAACTTTACCATCCATGTGAATTCGAACTACCTTGTACTCATCGGTACGTTGACAGCATCTGAAACCCCCAATTACAGGATACCAAGAAAGTACTTGATCTCGTGCAATAATTGAGATGCATAGTTGTGGCAGATGTATGTGCTCACCAGTTTCTGGATTCATAACATATACAGGATCTTGTATGCCGTGGTGTGAAACATAAAAACAGACCAGACCATTGCAAGATCCAACTATTGGGTGCAACTTAGTCAAATCTTCATGGGTTCCATCATTCGTGGCGTCGTGATTGTTGGCTGTTATGATCGGGCTGAAATCTTCCTCTCTATAAAAGAGTTGAGTAACTTCTTTCCCTATTCTTGGTGTGACACCAAAAAGGAGTCCAATTCTTTTGTCCCCGAGGATAGTATTCCACTCTTTAGAAACACATTTGCTTGCTAAAATGCTTTCTGCAGTTTGGAGGTGTTGTAGTATCTCGGTAGTTAATTCCGGAAACATATCCATCACTATTATACTGATGAAAGATTATCAAAAAATATTTTTTTAAAGAATTTAAGATTTTCTTAATATTGTAGAATGCTACAAGCAGATACGTGTAATGCTTATATAGACATCCAGTACACATGTTGGCGAATGGTTGCGTCCTTGATGAGCAGGCATTATTTGAAAGGTCGTGTCTTTAATGAGCAGACAAGTAATGCATATTTGCATGTTTTATCTTTGAAAGGTCGCGTCCTTAATTAGCAGGCAAGTAAAGCATATTTGCCCGTTTTATCTTATAAGCGGTTATAGCTTAAACCTATAACTGAATTTTTATTTAAAAGGAAACAAAATCTAAAGGATAACCATTACGTCATGAAGTAGGTATGAAAATATACCAATTCACTAATGCTGACCTCCTAGAAATAGAATACCCGTCACGACAACATCTTAATATTTACAACGGCATTGGTTGATAATATAAAACATGAACTATCCATAAAATACAAAACGTGAATTTATCACTACAAATATGGGCTAATGCTACCATAATTTATGTATCTCTTTTTTTGCCCATTTATGTTCTGGTTTTGTGTTTTGGTGTCAAACACCAGTTTCAAATCAATAATTCGTCTATAAAAAGAATCCCGATTAGTCACAAAATCTTTTTCATTCGTGTGCATTTTCAAGAATATCATCATTGATTTATCTATCAATCACTTATACCATTTGCATCTCAAATTCTCACTTCTTTTTACATTTTTATTTTCCCCTCTCAGATTTTATTATAATTGTTGAAGAATAAACCAAGATATTATGAAGAATAAACCAATATGGTTGAGTCAACTGGTACAGTTGACATGAAGTGAATGGATCAACAACTCTTGTTGACATGGTACGGTTTATAGAAGTTTATTTGGGTTGCAAGTATTACTGGTTTCAAGAGTTTATTTACGTGAGAATTGTCTGGAAGTTTCTTTGTTAGAGTTTGATTATGTTTGGAGAGTTATTTTTCTTGAGAGTCAAGTTTGTTACTCATATATATAGGTTGTTGAGCCATGAGTCGAAATACATCAACCCATTAGTCGAAATACATCAATCAAGAGAAGTTCGTTTGAGTTTTAGTTCTGTGTTCCTTTCATCAAGTCTTTGATATCAGATTTTCTACAATAATGAACACATAAAAGTCTCCCTATAGATTCGCAAAATTTATAACCATAAATACAACTGGAATACAGAAATGCCTCCCTATATACCAAATTGACCACCATAAAAGAAAATCCCCCTCTAAATTAGTCGGAAATATGTTTAAAAGCATTAACTCCATTAAATAAAATACCAGCCATTATTACCCAAAATAAGACCAACTCTGATTCTTCAGATTTCAAAAACAACTTTTATCCCAAACAAGATACGAAAAAAAAATCAAAGATGAGAAATAGTACTTTTAAAAATATATAGTGTATATATATTGAACACCAAACTACATTACTCTAATCAAAACAAAAACAAAAACACTACACTCGGAATATGTTTGTGGCATGGTCATCGTCAGTACATGTTTCCGATTGTCCTCCAAAATTCCTCAACGAGACGGCGCTCCTCATGTGAGGAATAAATCTAACCTTTGCCCACCTTATCTCCGCAATTTCTGTCAAAGTTCTGGTGAGTTCATTATAACGCGCTAAACAGCGGTTGTTTTGTAATAGGACGTCGTTGTTCTTTCCCAAGGCTATAAGCTTATAAGGCGGCCACCATAGATTCGAAGGCTCTTCCAAGACAATGCTTCTCTTAAGTTCCCAATTCCATTCTACACCGGGTGCCCGTGCATGAATATCATTATCCGAAATGGGTGCCCAAAAATCAATCCGGAGATCATAAATATCGTGAATGTTGTAAAATAAAAGGCGAACTCCAGACAAGACCATTCCAAGTTTAGGAGTACTGAAACCACCATTCTCATAAATATGATGCGGGGGTGGAGAATGTGACTCGAATGTCTCATTGTCCAAATTGAAAGATACCATCTGAATATTGTCATAAAAATAATGATTTATCCAAAAAATACAACCATGTGCGTACACACCTGAATCCCAAAGAGTAAAAGGAAAATATTTGATGTTCCTCCATCCCCTGTTGTCGCCTAGAGTGTGTACGTCCACTTTACCGTCCACTTGAATTCGAACTACTTTGTATTCAACGGTATGTTGACAATAGCCGAACCCCCTACGACGAATCATGGATCCCAACTAATTTGTGGCGTTGGTGTTGGATCGCATATTTGTGGCAGATGGAGGTGCTCACCCATTGTTGGATTCATAATATAGATAGGATCTTGTATACCGTGGTGTGAAACATAAAAACATACCAGACCATTACAAGATCCAACGATTGGGTGTGACATGTTTTCATCATAGGATCGGATAATATTCCAGGTACCATTGTTTCCAAATAACATCTGATAAAAATCTCCATCATCGTGTAGTAATCTTCCTCCTCAATTTGTTCTATGTAGAAGAGTTGCGTAACTTTTTCTTCTGTCACTTTTTGAGTGAAACCGAAAAGGAGTCCAATTCTTTTGTCTGCAAGGACAGAATTCCACTCTTTGCATACACATTTTCTTGCCAAAATACCTTCTGTACTTGGGAGGAGGTGTAGTATCTCGGGAGTTAAATCCGGCAACATTTCCATTGCTATTACTGGTGAAATATTTTTTTTACTGTAGAAGTATTTAGGATTTCGTTTTTGTTGAATGCTTATATAGACATCCAATGGATGCAATATGTGTCCCCACACAACATACCTGTTGGAATTTTCACGTCTTTTGGTGTTTCAAAATCTATTCGGTTAATGTGAAGCGTAATACGAAGGGGTGCGAACCGTTACACCGTTTGGCTAATGGTCGCATCCTTAATCAGCATGCCTTATTTAAAAATCCATGATCCAAACAAGAAACGGATATTTTCACGTGTTTGTGTGAGATTTATTCCAGTTTATCAACATTTTATTTATGTGTCCATTGCAAATTTAAAAATTAGGGTTATGACCATAGTATATTAATCTTTTGAAGACAAGAAATTAGGGTTATGACCATAGTATATTAATCTTTTGAAGAAAAAAAATGATCCCAATATATATTGCTATTGCCAATCATATACAGCTGTAATTTATGGTGTTGACCAATATACGAAAGCCAAAAGAGAATTTGGGCATGGTTATAGCGCTTGGCTGGACGGAATTGTTGCGCATGGCTTTGAGTAGGTGTGAATTACCGAGGGAATTACACCAAAAATAGAAATTTTTCAGAGAAGATTAGGCATGGCGGATCATGGAGAGAGATACTTCAGATACCTACAGATTTGGCAAGAGTTTAGCCAAGGCATGCACATTAGCGAAGAATACATGATTATGATCTACTGTAAGATAAAGCATATATGTACTCAATCAACATGGTTGTGTTTACGCAATTTTTCGTGTTATTTTTCCGTATTTAGATAAATCATAATATATACTAAAATCAATGTGGTGTTGTACGCGTATATGAGAATATATTTATCAATATGGAAACTATTATATTTTGTTTATTTGAGAGTGATATGCGGAATACAACTAAATTAGGTAATTGGAGATAATGCTCCTAACCTAAAAAAATTAAGGTTTTCCTAATACATACATATATATATATATATATATATATATATATATATATATATATATATATATACACTATTAATTAAAGAGGTCGTACAAACCACACTAGCATAAAAGATAGATTGATATATTAGACGAAAAAAATGAGTTCCAATAAGAACAATACCGAGAGCATTAAAACAATTCCAAGGATAGTAATGGTTGTCCCTAGAAAGCTAAGGATCACCATAACTATTGATGGCGTGTGTAAGGTTCCTGGAATGCCCCTGTTAGATGAAGTTTAAGATCATGTTGACAATCTTACTCTTCCTGCTTCTGCTTCTGTTGAAATGGATAGTGTCCATGCTCCCATTCCTTCGAATGAGCCTGTTGGTGAAACTGTTTCTGGCACACCAGAAATACCCAGGGAGACACCTCTAGAAGAAAAGGTACTTGAAGTTCCAGCACATCCTACTAACGCTGCAACACGAGTACCAAATGCGATGGTTTTAGTTGAGCAGATTATCAAAGAAACTTTCGAATAATGTGGTTTTTGTTTTTTAACATTAAGATGTTGGTATTATTTTGCTTCGTTTAGTTTTAGAATGAATAATATAAAAATATTGGTTCTTTAATATATGCTCGTGTTCAAATTCTTTGCTTGATATTTGTTTGTTAATCAATCAATTTTCATTATCTTAACTCGCCGAGTCAACTCAGTTTTCCATAATATACCTTATATAAATCCCTTATGACAGTTATCAGATTTTTAATTTGAATTTAGGCACAACCAAAATGGAAGAAATATAGCATTAATTTATGGAAAGACTGGACCACAAGGGATCTTGCCACCAATGCCAAATTTGGGTCAAGCCAACCCAATGTGACAGACATTTTAGAAACAAAAAATAATCTTCTCTATATTATTTGGCAAAACAGAAGAAGAGGAGTACCAAAGACATCTATCTTTTCTTTTGCATGTACCCAACAAGGCCGCACAAGATACTCGTTATGGCTACCTAGATCTTCTTCTTTTGCATGCGCACAAAAAATCAGAAGAAGAGGAGTACTGAAGAGATCTATCTTTTCTTTTGCATGTACCCAACCGCACAAGATACTCATTATGGCTACCTACATCTTCTTCTTTTGCATGCGCACAAAAATATAAGGGAATCATTGTGATGATTGACAAAAATGAGAAACTGAGTAATGATGATTGACAAAAGCAGTAGCGTTGTGATTGACAGAATGATAGACACATTTTTGTGTCTAATATGTCTCAATTGTATGCATTGTTAGTGCTCGATTTTATATTTATTGTGTGATTTTATGTCTTTGAAGGTATTTTTAGAGAAATAAGCCCTTGCGGCGAAACGGGCTCAAAAAGCAGTGTTTTACACCCCCGGAAAAATGTACCGGAGGCACCCAGAAATTCACCGGAAACGTCCCAGAAATATCCCGGAGGAACCCAGAAAAATTACTATTTCAGCCCCAAATTGCTAAAGGGACACCAGAACTGGATTAGGGGGAGATCAGTTTTCCTCCCAAAATTTGAATGAAAAATTTGGCGGGAAAGAAGTGTTTCACGTCTGACAGTTAAGAATCGAGATTTTGGGCTATCCATGAAGAGATTAAAGCTATGATTTCTCTTGGGCTTGTTTCTTAGCCCTCATCAGGCGAGGAAAGGGTCTTGGAATGGATCCAAATTGTCTGGATAAGACGATCAAGAGCTAAACAGGGTATACGTGAATATTCTGGGAGATATTCTCGAGAATTTGTTCACAACAGGGACCGGGAATATCTCTGGTGATTGGTTCGGATATATGGAAGTTATTTGAGAATATATTCACTGCGACGTTGGATTCTATGTTTAGAATATATACAAGGAAATCTCGGTGATTCCTGTGAGAGTAAAGAGAAAATATTCTTGCATTCAACCGAGAGGATTCAGAGTTATGACGAGATATTTTCATCCCATGTTGGCTATATAAAGAGGTTACGAGACTCAGAGAAGACGGTCGAGAGTTGGGAGGAGAGAAGGAACGCTGCAGATCGAGAACCATGATTTCTCTCTGCTGCTGCCATGGATGAAGATGAAGAACACGAAGAACGGACTCGCAGAAGCAGTCGTTTATCAACAGTGTCTAAGACGTACACGCGTGGGTCGTAGTTCTTCGTACAACAGCAGTTAACATTTATCGTTCTTTTTGTAACAGCTGAACAGCGCCTTTGCAACAGTTATTTCTGTTGCGATTTTTCTGTTCAATTGTTTTACTCATTTTTATCATTTGTAAACAACTTTTTGAGCAATAAATAATTATTTTGAGAGCATTTTTACTATGATGAGCTAAAACCCAACACTGGGACGACGGAGGAGGCCAAACTTCATACTTGGGGTAATTTCATTAATTCTTTTTAAGACTTTTGCATTAATTTAAAATTGAAATATGATTTGAATTAATTGGTTGTTATTTAATTTGATGATGTATGCTTGGCTTAGGTGTTTTCATACATCATGCTTAGGACTTACAACCAATGTTTTGAGAATCGACTTTGGCAAAATAAGAGTCCATATATGTTTTGAGCTATTATTGTTGAGAATAAATCATTAACCCTTATGTTATGAAGATTGGACGAATCATTAGTCCCAGTACCTCTCTACCAATTTGTCAATATTTGTATATATATTTATTTTCTATAATCCTTCACAAGTCCGAGAGTTTGAACCTCATTACTACAACCACACAGAAAATATTTAATCAAAATGGCGCCGCCGACGCGGATTTTTGCTTAGGTAGAATTTTTAGGTTTATTTTTTTTATTTTATTTTTTTTATTTGTTCCTTTTTACTTTGTCTTTTTGTCTTTGATTTACAGGTTCGAAGTGGAGCACTAAGGACTTGGAGAGGAAAAAGCTTAAAGCGAAAAGCGAAAAGAGAAGAAAAAAAAAGGACAATTTTAGGATTTAATTTTTAATTTTTTTTTTTTTAGAGTGTGTGAGGAAAACTGTAATTTTTATTTATTTATTTATTTATTTATTTATTTTGGACTTTGGACTTTAAACAATTGGACTTTATTTTTTTTAACCCTACGGAAGGGTATTATTATTAAAAAAAAAAATTATTATATAAACTGTGTGCAGGGAAGGACGACGATTACTATATCGTCTCGGCCCCTCGGGTTCGCACACGGCATAGGAGTCGTGGCCCGAGTCGACGACAACGGTTCATCGCCCGTCTGGTACGGGAGGTAAGTCCAATCGAAACACCCGAGAATCTCCTGCAAGCGGGTTACTGTCTGCCTTAAGGTGATAATTGTTTGAGGACGAACCGGACTGTCTTTATTTTCCTAGTAAAGGGCAAGGCCTGGCCTAAACAAGATAAGGGTTCGGATTTCATCACCGTTCTCTTCTTGCCCGCCTTAGGAAAACAAAACCGAACGCGAACCTAAGCTTTAAAATTTGGAATAGAACGAGACCGATAGGGTAACGAGCTTAATAGGAAACTCGTTCGAAAAATATTGGTTGCTCTTTAAGCACACACCAAAGTTCATGATGGTTTCTGTGAGTTGAATGCGTGACTGCGCCGCCTTGTGATAGCGGTGAGGCCTTGGGTATCAAAGCTCCACTGAGCTTCCCTCGCCTCAATTCAACTTACTTTGACTCGGATTGATTCCAGAGGGGTTTGCTCAAACTGCAACGAATTCCCTTTCGAAAGATAGAAGCTGGTCTAGAAACAATCTAAGTGGAGCCATCATGCTTTTTGTTTGCTAGAAATCTTTAGGTTTGTTTTGGTGGAGTCGAGTCGGCCTTGTTTGTGATTGTGTAGAATTCCCTTGCAATTAAGAATGTCGAACTGGTATGATAGAAGCCAATACAATGAGTATCGACCTGAATTTGAATATGGACATCATCAGTTTTATGACCATGGTGGGAATAGTAGTTGGGAACGCCAACCTTTTCAAGTTTATGGTTCATACCATAGTGAGCCCAATTACTATCCACACACGAATTGGTCTTACGAGCAAGAAAATCAGGAATATTATAGTACTAGTCATGCGTTTTTGGAAAATTACTTAAAAACTAGTCCTGATTATGACATTTCTAAACCTGTTCAATCTCTAGGAGAAACCTACCAACAAATTCGAAGGGAGTATGAATGTGCAGTTAGTTCAAGAGAAGAGAGTACACAACGGTCTAAGATATTCAATGAGACTTGTGAATGTATAAGTGTTACGCTCAGTGAAATTCAAGCACGTTTAGAGGCAGAAAATGAACAGTTAGCTAATGCTGCTCGAAATAATCTAAATTTCCAAAATAGTGTTTCCAATTCTACCCTTGATATCAATAGTGAATATTTTCCCAATCTAGAGGACGAGGTTAGAATAAAAGACACTACTTATTTAGATAAGGTTCAATCATCTTTGTACTATTATGATGATGAGGATAGTAGTAATGAAGAATCTGAAATATGTAGGCATAGTGATCAGGAATCTATTAATCCAATTGAGCTTTATAATGATTATATTTTTTCTAGTTCAAATCCAAATAATTTTTATGATTATTCACCTATTCAAAAGGACGAGGATTTGATTAGGGATACCACCGTTTTAGACGATGTAGTTTTTCCTTTTGATTACGAAGCCGATAGTGGTTTAGAGGAACGGGTTTATTCCGAAAATGCTGTTTTAAAGTCTAGCGACTTAGAAACAATAGTTTTAGATGAAGAAGATATACCCGTAGAGATGAGTAAATATGCACTACCTGATAATAACTTAGAAGAATCTCTTGAATATTTTAAGGACTCTGAAGATACGGAAATTCAAGAAATAATTAGAGGTCTATTTAGAGACACTGAAAACTCTAAGTTTGGGGGTGATTATCACTTCCGTAGTGCCTTACCTTTAACTCTCAGAAATTCCCCACACTTAGGACTTGATATTTGTGCCTCGACCATTTTACAAGATTACCTTCATACTCGTTTTCCCGAGCCTAATGATGTCCATGAAGGAGTTCAGTTATTAGAAACCCATCCTCTGGTAGATGTGGTTTTCCCAGGCTATGATACCCAGATTGACTTTGTTTTCCCACCAAATAGTTTTCTTCCAACTGTGGGAACGTTTCAAATGAGTCGAATATTAAGTTCTGAGACTAAGCCTAAGTACTTTAGGTTAATGGAATCGACACATTTTCCTAAGAATGACCACTACTCTCACTGTGGTCAACTATGTAAGTCATATCTAATTGACTTAGAGGATCCGCAATTATTTAGGTTATTACTTCATGATTCTAAGTTCGTATTTGAGTTTTTACAGACTCTAAGACCTAGTGATTCGGATCCCATCTATGAAGAAACGCAGCCAATGAAAATATTCTATTTAGACCCTTTCATAGAACCTGAACCTGAACCGCAATTAGCGATAGTTTTCAGGAAACTAGGTAAGGGCATGCTATTCTTGTCCATTTTCTTGGTTCACTGCAGTTTCCTTTGGTCAGCTCTATTTGGTTTTGAAGACCCACAGTTATTTCGACTGTTACTTTATGGTTCGAGTTGACTAATCCTTTCCTAAGTTTGGCTGAAGACTTTAAACTTAGCACTTCTTGGGAGGTAACCCAATATTCTTGCGACACGGTAATATCCTTCCTTATCTCTTTTGCTTCAAGTGGTAACAGTTTCTCCTTGTTCATGCTTTTAGTTTCATCTTTAGAACATTGAGGACAATGTTAGATTTAAGTTTGGGGGTATGGGAGAAACTTTTTAGTTGCAATAAATAAACTCCAGATCCTATAAATTTATGCCTATTAAGGATAGCACTAACCAATCTAAGTGGATGGAAACATTTTTGTTTTAGGAGTTGAGGAATCAATCTGACTAGATGGAAACATCTATAGAGTCTATTCATAAAAGCACAGAGCTCAGGTGTTAGAAATAACATGATAGTTTCGCCATATCTTGTCGAGTCCTTTTCACTTTCTATTTTTAGTTTTCTTTTGTTTCAAGTGATTTGGTGGGGCACACGATTCAAGTTGTTACCTTTGCTAGGGTGAAATAGAGTGACTGAGTTACCTTTTTCAAAAAAAAAAAAGACCGGACCAGTTAGACCAATCGGAATAAGTATTAACACTTGGATAGCAATATGCGTGTGTTCTCCCTGTTTCCGTCGCCTAAGCAAGCGTGGAATGCAGGACCCGTGGGAACTATCGTGTAATCTGCTGACAAGAAGCATGCGCTTGGATCCAAAAGATCTATTCATGCCGTTAAGTTAAAAATAAAAATAAAAAAATGATTATTGTTATGTGTAGTCAACTGCTGGTTCCCTTGTATTTGCCAGTTTGTTGATCTAGATTTAAGTTATTGACCACTGGTTCCCTTGTATATGCCAGTGTGTTAATATTAGTCAGACCGGTATCTCAGTCATTTAGGTTAGGTTCATCTTGGCAGAGGCCTTCAGACAGATATGGGAAACACCGTTCGCTTTTCAACCATCTACATTTTTCTTTTTCCATCTTCTTAATCTTTTCATGTGATTAGTCTGACTCCGAGTGTGATGTCCATCGTGAAACTATCTTAGTAGAGCTCTGTCACTTATATGAATTTTAGTATGCTTGAGTGCAAACTCGTGTACAGCAATTGGAATTTCGCATCAGGGTTCTTCCTCTTAGAGTCAATAATTGTATGCCAACCAAGGAGGTTCTTTAGTGCTTTCCAAGGTTCTGCGTAGATAGTTAGGGTCTGGAGTATTGGTTTTTGTGGGTACACCTCTGATAAACCCACCCGAGATTAACTCGGTCACTTTTCAAGAATAATTTTTGCTCGAGGACTAGCAAATAATAAGTTTGGGGGTATTTGATAGACACATTTTTGTGTCTACTATGTCTCAATTGTATGCATTGTTAGTGCTCGATTTTATATTTATTGTGTGATTTTATGTCTTTGTAGGTATTTTTAAAGAAATAAGCCCTTGCGGCGAAATGGGCTCAAAAAGCAGTGTTTTACACCCCCGGAGAAATGTACCGGAGGCACCCAGAAATTCACCGGAAACGTCCCAGAAATATCCCGGAGGAACCCAGAAAAATTACTATTTCAGCCCCAAATTGCTAAAGGGACACCAGAACTGGATTAGGGGGAGATCAGTTTTCCTCCCAAAATTTGAATGAAAAATTTGGCGGGAAAGAAGTGTTTCACGTCTGACAGTTAAGAATCGAGATTTTGGGCTATCCATGAAGAGATTAAAGCTATGATTTCTCTTGGGCTTGTTTCTTAGCCCTCATCAGGCGAGGAAAGGGTCTTGGAATGGATCCAAATTGTCTGGATAAGACGATCAAGAGCTAAACAGGGTATACGTGAATATTCTGGGAGATATTCTCGAGAATTTGTTCACAACAGGGACCGGGAATATCTCTGGTGATTGGTTCGGATATATGGAAGTTATTTGAGAATATATTCACTGCGACGTTGGATTCTATGTTTAGAATATATACAAGGAAATCTCGGTGATTCCTGTGAGAGTAAAGAGAAAATATTCTTGCATTCAACCGAGAGGATTCAGAGTTATGACGAGATATTTTCATCCCCTGTTGGCTATATAAAGAGGTTACGAGACTCAGAGAAGACGGTCGAGAGTTGGGAGGAGAGAAGGAACGCTGCAGATCGAGAACCATGATTTCTCTCTGCTGCTGCCATGGATGAAGATGAAGAACACGAAGAACGGACTCGCAGAAGCAGTCATTTATCAACAGTGTCTAAGACGTACACGCGTGGGTCGTAGTTCTTCGTACAACAGCAGTTAACATTTATCGTTCTTTTTGTAACAGATGAACAGCGCCTTTGCAACAGTTATTTCTGTTGCGATTTTTCTGTTCAATTGTTTTACTCATTTTTATCATTTGTAAACAACTTTTTGAGCAATAAATAATTATTTTGAGAGCATTTTTACTATGATGAGCTAAATCCCAACACTGGGACGACGGAGGAGGCCAAACTTCATACTTGGGGTAATTTCATTAATTCTTTTTAAGACTTTTGCATTAATTTAAAATTGAAATATGATTTGAATTAATTGGTTGTTATTTAATTTGATGATGTATGCTTGGCTTAGGTGTTTTGATACATCATGCTTAGGACTTACAACCAATGTTTTGAGAATCGACTTTGGCAAAATAAGAGTCCATATATGTTTTGAGCTATTATTGTTGAGAATAAATCATTAACCCTTATGTTATGAAGATTGGCCGAATCATTAGTCCCAGTACCTCTCTACCAATTTGTCAATATTTGTATATATATTTATTTTCTATAATCCTTCACAAGTCCGAGAGTTTGAACCTCATTACTACAACCACACAGAAAATATTTAATCACAGAACACTGCTTTTGAAGGAGAGAATAAACTCCAGAAGGTCACACAATACAGGCTCTTGTTATAATACTTCTCTTTCAGTCACACATAACAAGAAGTCCCAAAGTACAACTACCATATCATTGTACCCCTCAAAGCCAAAAATCAATCATAGGAATGTTCCATATATATACTCCTAGTATTTAGTGATGGGGCTGGTATTTAGGACAGGGTCCCACTAGAATATTCTACACAGATTGTTAAAGTAGAAAAGATCAAAGATCAAAAAATACCACTGCAAACTGGAGTACTTAAGTTATTGTTGGAGTACTAGCTAATTCCTTTGTTACTAATGACTTGGATAGAGTACTATCTATTCCTTACTACTGAGTCAACTGCATTACACTATTTTATTCACAATTCACATATTCTTAGAAGTAAAATAATAAATTATTAATATAGTACTAACTAGTGCCTTGGAAGATCATAAATGCTTTTTTGGTGCAATTTTTTTTGATTAAAATCCCAATTCATAATCTTAGAATCAATTCTAGCTAGCTCTTACAATTAAATTTGTATTAAAAGAACCGAGATCAATATTTATTTTTTAAAATACTGGTCGGTAATATAGGATTTTATCATGTATGTTCCTTTAATCTGGGCGAAACATGAAATATCAGCGATACATATATATGAATATCCGATAATATCGCATTATTGGTCGTATCGGACCGATCTGCTGATAATATTGGCAAGGATGTTTGGGGATGTTAGGTTATCAGGTGAAACTAGTTTATTTGATTGGTTAGAATTATGAATTCACGAACGACTATGATTGGCTTCATCGACAAGACTCGATATCCAAGTTTTTTACCAATGTCACTCTTAGACATGACTTATTCAGCTAAACCAAATTTTATTTCGATGTCACGATCTTAGATAGTATAGTTCATCCAAATCTAAGTTTCCGAGAGTATTTCCACCAAGATAAATTGATTGATGGTAATTTTCCATTTTTTACCGATGTCACTCATGGACGAGCTTGTAAACCAATTTATATTTCGCTGTCACGATCTTAGCAAGTATTTATCGTCCAAATCTAAGTTTACGGGGAATACCTCCACCAAGATAAATTGATTGATGGTAATTTTCAATTTTTACGATGTCACTCGTCGGGAATATGCTTCTAAACCAATTTTTAATTTTATGACAGTTATCAGCGATAACTGGACGAAACATGATATATCAGCGATACATATGAATATCCGATGATATCGCATTATTGGTCACATGGATTCTATACTTTGATGGATATGCCACCCCTAGTAGTGACACCGGAGGAGCGGGAATAGTGTTGGTGTCTCCATCTGGTGAATTTTTCTCACATTCGTTCAAGTTGGATTTCCACTGCACCAACAACTCAGCGGAATATGAAGCCTTCCTATTAGGATTATCCTTGGCCAAGCAAGCAGGAGCAACACACCTCGAGATAAGGGGAGATTCAAAATTATTGGTCAACCAGATGAATGGAATGTATTCTCTCAAAGAAATCACACTTGCTTCATTCATAACCGAAGCTCAGCGACTGTTGGCCTATTTTGCTGACGCAACGATCGTCCATACTGGAAGGACTAACAACAGGCATGCTGATTGCCTAGCAACTCTCGCCTCCAAGCTGCAATTTGAATGAGCACAGAAAACGATCACTGTACAGAGACGTACGGTATCATCAACTTGGCTCACTCAGATCGAAGACGTTCCGGCGAACGATTGGCGAGCACCCATCATTCATGAATTGAGCAGCTCTATTTCAGAAGGCCAAGTCAGCCTCAAGGAATTGAAAAACTACTTCTTGCTTCATGGAGGGCTATACTATCGAAACCCTGATGGATCTCTATCACGATGTCTTGGGAGCAACGAAGCGGAAGAACGGCTCAAGCGCATACATGAGGAAGTCTGTGGGAAAACGTTAGTGGTAACACTTTATAGAAAGCTTCAAAGAATGGGGTACTACTGTCCATCCATGGAGACTTAATCGAGAGCTTTACAAGGATCTTGCCCTGATTGTCAAACACCTCCTCATCACTTAGAGGTTTTGACGATCCACCACACTGGGAACTGGAGGGAGCCTTACATCAAATACCTCCGGGACGACGAACTACCACTGGAAAAGAAGCAAGCAGTCAAAATCATTCAGAAAGCTAAGAGATTTGTCCATCTCGATGGGATCTTATACCGCAAAAGCTTTGGTGGAAATTTACTAAGGTGCTTAGCCGAACATGAAATCCCTACAATCCTGAAGGAAGTACATGATGGAGAACATCAAGGAAAGAAGAAATTATTTTTTCAAATTCATGAGAAATATTATTGGCCAACCATGGAAGATGATGTAGCCGCACACATTCAGTGGAAACAATACTGTTTGCGATTTATATTTGTTGTGCCTTTTCCTTATCAGTAGAAACTTTTGCCTGCAAGATTGTAAGGTAATAAATGGTCATGTGACATATTTTTGTTGGTAAAAAAATGTGTAGTTTAGAAGAATCAGTAAAAGTCAAAATGGCCAGTCACTTTTTTTCTTCTCCTCTTACACGCATGTTGTTTGCTTGGTTATTTTTTCTTATTAACAATTTTATCTATTCTAGGATGGTAAAACTGTTGTTCCATGCATATCATATGCTAATGAGTGCCGAAGTGTTGATATTAAGGACTTATTCTTCTGTGCCGGAACTGGTTCTAGCTACGCGGATATGATCTTATCTAAAGGAAATGTGCACATGGATATGGAACTTGATGAAGTCATTACTTTGGTTGAGAAAGCTCTCGTATATGCAAGTATGCAGGATGACTGCACTGGCGGATGGGCAAGTAGTAAGCTTCTTTTCCTGAGTCATGAATGTGTTACACAATGAACGTTTAAGAGCTGTATTACCCAGTTTCAGTCGTCGAGTTGACTGGAGTAATAATGGATATGTAGATTATTCATGGAAAAATATGCCCTTGGTGCAATTTTTAAGTGGCTTCACATCTCAATTGGTATGCAGTGAATAGTCTGTGGCCTTTCTACAGCTGGGGACTAGATATCATTGGGAAGATCAATCCATCATCTTCAACACAACATGAATACATCATCACTGCGACAGAGTACTTCACCAAGTGGGTCGAAGTTATTCCTCTTCGAAGCACCACTGGAGTTACAATTGCCGCCTTCATCAAAGAGCACATAATATGCAGATTCGGAGTTCCTAAGCATATCATCACATATAACGGAACTCCTTTTTCCAATCAAGATGTTGAGAAGCTGCTCAATAAATATTGGATCAAACAAATCTTCTCCACGCCTTACTATCCACAAGGAAATGGTCAAGCAGAAAGTACCAACAAGACTTTCGTCAGGATTATCAGTCGGACGATTCATGACAATCCTCGATCATGGCATGAGAAATTACCCATGGCTCTATGGGCTCACAGAACTGCACCAATGAGCTCGATCGGTACTTCTCCATATTCCCTTGTCTATGGAGCCGATGCCATACTTCCAGCAGAAATCAAAGTTCCCTCATCCAGGATTGCAGCGTCCAGTGGTGTACAATGGGATGAGGCCGAAATCTCCAGATCAAGAATCGCTGAGCTAGATATGCTGGAATCAAGGAGGACCAAAGTGAAAAAATATGTGGAAGCTTACAAACAGAGGATCTCCAGAGCCTACAACAAAATGGTAAGACCTCGAACATTTCAAGTAGGAGATTTGGTATTAAAGACGGCAAAGCACATTCAACAAGACATGTACGCTCTTAAGTTCTCTCCTAAATGGGAAGGGCCATATGTTGTTATCAAAGCAGTGTCTAGCGGATACTACAAAATTTTAGCAATCAATGGAGGAAAGGAAGGAAACATCATCAATGGAAAATGGCTCAAAGCTTATTATGCTTGATCCATGAAACAAAATACCTCTTCATCATTTCAAGCATTTTCAAAAATGTAATTTCATTCCTCCAAAGAGCATACGAATGCTCCTTTGTTCATTAAACATTTCTTAAATGAGAAAAATTCGTTCATACCATGATCAATTGTTTCACCTAACTAGAAACTCAGATTTACTCAAAAAACAACAACCACAAATGCTCACTCAGAGCAAACCATCTAGCAACGGATAATTGATGAGTGCCAAATATTGTATATATTTATCCCTTTTTGTTGGCATTTAACTCATCTTTTGCGCATTAATTCTACATTTTATCCCATATTCTGTATTTTCATTGTTTTCAAGAATAAATATTTTTATTAATTAATTTTGCATTTTTAGGTACCAAATAAAGCCTGGTTAACTCACGGAGCAAAAAGAGCAAAGAAACGGCAAAGGCTCCCCGCAGAAAGGCATCGAAGAATGATGTTCGCAAGAGCCGGATCAACTAGAGGTGGGCTTGAAGAGGAAGAAATTACTCTTAAGAGAAGAAGTGGGCTAAGAAAAATTAAGGCCCAAGCTCAAATTCTAAACCTAAGTCCAAGACCAAGCCCAAAAGCCCGCCTCAGCTCTCATCCGTCCGATCTGATCCATCATCTACGCATCCTACGGTTTCGTATTCGTTGGACATCAAACTTGCTGCTCTCGACACATACTACAGCACCTAACTCCATCTGGATCCATCAGTTTTGTTGTGCTACACAATCCAACGGTCAGTCAGAGCACGTTCTATCGTAGTCGTTCGATTCAGCCCAGTTGTGACGAACCATCATCATCCACTCGCTGCGCATCAACTTCAGATGATTCCGCTCAACACCGTATCATCAAATATCCC